>NW_028262291.1:38719421-39019421 GCF_047370975.1 Nipponia nippon
AAACTTACTCTTAGGTTTTATGTGAAAATCGAACCGTGTATTAATGACAGACTACAGATCTGCATGTGAGTGATAATGAAATTAAAGATCTATCTTGTTCTTGAACAGAATTCCTGTTTATTTTCATTATTTAAACAAGGCAAGGGACATACCTACAAAAAGCAATACATCAAGGAAAACTTTTCTTCAGCATATTGGAAAATATACAGCATGATCAATTCTCCTTATCTAAGCCTCATACTTAGGGATGAGATATATGAATAGTTAATTGCCTAGAGCAATTGTCTAGCGATGAACCAATAAACTAGCTGGTGAGTAAAAGATCAAAGGAAAACCAGACGTAGTGCTTAGAAATGCGCAACAGCAACTCCAGGCAGTGGGTTACCTTTTGCACACGTTACAGTGGAGTCCTCCAGCTACTGATTATGGGCTCTGGGGACAGCTCCATTCAGCCCATCACCTTTACAGCTGCTGCTTCACGCTGAAACTGAATATGGGGGGAATTAGTAGTTACTGACAGGACACAAGGCCTAGAAGCTGTTGGTCACATTTTAGACACATAATTACACCTAAAGTGTAATCACGAGCTATCACACATGTGAAGAAACCGCTATATAAGAATCTGGTAAGTGACACAGCTGGCCAGTAGCAGCTCCAAGTAATAGAAAGCATTAGGATGATAAAGGTTTCATTGAAGTTCCAAAGACTTCTTTGAGTCCTACTAAAATACTTATCCCACTGCTTAGATCATCCTGATTTAATTAATACTACTGGTTCTTAGACCTTATGAAAATAAGAGACTGAATACAGAATTCTGTAAGAACTGTGTAAGTATAAAAGCATCCTTCTCTGTGGCCCAGCTGCAGCACTTTAATTTTAATTCCTAAAATATTGCTGCATTCTTGTCTGTTAAAAGTAGATGTAGAGGCTAATGCCAAATTGGGTGGTTTCCTGATATGAGTTGTAACTGTAGTTTCGGTAACTCATTAGGAAACAGCTCAAGGAAGTTAGAGTAATTTAAAATGTAATTTAAATTATTTTTTTCCGCAGGGTAGGTCTCTAAAAGAAACAATTTAATCTGTACCAGTTAGTCCTGCTTATTTACTTAGAAAAGACTTATGCTTTATTTCCTGCAGGTTTGGTTCAGTAATGGACTGGAAATAGTCTAGTATGAGAAACACCACTCCTTTGGTGACGACTTTTGAAGAAAGTCTTACTGTGGAAAATCTATTCTGTCAAATAAAAACATTTCCACTCGGGGTCACTTTTCTTGGTAGCAGAGACATGTTATTATCCAATAAAAATATTTTTAATATTTAGCAATATACTGAAAGCAATGCACAGAAAAGCCATTACGTTCCACACTTTTAAATGCTCATTGAAGTAAGAGATTAATGTTCTGAACCTCTAATATTAACAGCTTCTGCAATCAAGTCAAGCAAATCCATTTGTGGTCATTAGTTTCGCTAATCACTGTTAAAATTTGGGGAATGCTGAACGTGTTTAAAATATGAGATGCATATTGAAGTTATTGATACTGTTTTTCAGATGGCAATTAGAAAGCCTACATAATGGTGCTCCTGGGCAATGTCCAAAAATGGCTCTTAGATAAATCTCTACTTAAAGAAATGTTCAAGGAATGGAAAGAAAATCTATTGTCCAAATCGCAACTTAGAATTACTGCTGCTGAGCATGGGAATTTTGCTAATGCTGCAGCTTCTCAATGCAAGATCCTCAGAAAGAGATCAAGTCTATATTTTTATGACAAAGAATAGCATAGAGTTATGTCCTGTGTCTCCAATTGTTTGACTCTCTCCTTTTTCCAAAATGTAATATTCCAAGATGCCTTTCAAATCCTTGAGAAACTCCATTGCAAGGAAATCTGCAACTGTAACCACATTTGCAATTCCTTAAATAAGACTCTTTCTGCATGTCCTTCTCTAGTTCCCTTTACCCACAGAAGTCCTTTCTTCTGATATAAATGAAAATAACATATTTATTTCCCAAGCATTAAGTTGATTTGATCAGGTAAGTATCTGGTCCTTAAACATGTATGACTGAAGACTTGACAAGCACAGGTCCTGTTGAGGACAGTAGATTTCTAACGTGGGGACTGTAATTGTGGCAGGCTTACATACATGGTCAGCAAAACAGGACTGTCTTCTCTGTGGGGTTTCTAAGGAATAACAATAAAAAGCCAGTGCTCAGAAGGTATCTAACGTGACATTTAAAGGTTTAACTGTTTAAACACCCAGGCTCTCATCATGCTTGTGACTGTCCACAGATGCTAAGGATAAGTTTTTCAGTTTTTTAGTTTTTCACTACAAAACACTTCAGAGTGAAAGAGAAAATTACCTCTACTTACCTCAGAGCTGAGAAAGACTCATAGCAAAGTAAAAACCTTATGGCTACTATATGCAGCTGTCTCCCAGAACATTTTTTCCACTTACTTACACCAAAATATAACTCCAGACACCTGCAAAATCACCAGTCTCTCACATTTTCCTCACTATCCCTCCCACCCTCTAGGTTTACTTGTCCTTACTTTTTACTTAACAGAATGTTGTGGGTTTTTTTTTTTCTCCAACTCTTGTGTAAAACTTAAAATAACAAAGAGATTCTGTTAATTATTTGAAATTAAGTCTAGCGATTACCAAGGAGTCTAAGGAGGTCAAAGCTTTTACTAGTGAATTTTACTGAGGAATAATGGTACATCTAGGAAACTTAATTGGCTATTTAAGCACTTGCAGTATGCAAGGTTGATTTTAAGGAGAAATGTTTCACAGAGCTTTTAAATAGCAAAAACGTATGAAGCTACAAACCTTTCTACTGTAAATTTATTTGAAACAGGCACAAATAGTTCTCTTAGCCTTAGAACTGAAAATAATTTGCAGAATATACTTTCCAGAGTATAGAAATACAGAATATAGAATTTGCAGGATATGGACATTCTGGAAGCAAAGATTCACCAGATTTTGAGTTAACCTCTTGAAGCACGTTCAAGTTAAGGTAGTACAAATATTGCGTAAGTGTTTGAACAAACATGATATGCCTCCTAGCTTGAAAAAAACATTCAGACACCTGATAAATATTACCCACTTCTGTTCTTTTTATCTTCCCTTAGCATTTTACTCACATGAATACGAGGTGCCTTCTCAGAAACTTTAAGATTCCTGTGTGGTACAAACATTAACTGTGGAGAAGAAACAGGCAGTGAGTCCACATGTGTGAAGGTTTAAATTGAAAGAAATGTTTAACAACATTTGCAGCATTAGCACTTTCATAATGTCTGATTCTCTGCATGTTCCTGTTATGCTTGACAATGTGCTGCCATTTAAAAAAAAAAAAAAAAAAATCACAAGTGTTTTAATATCAGGTGTAGTAAATTTGCAGATTACAGGCATGCTGCAGTGCCCACCCAAGGCCTGCTAAAATTCAGCGGGAGTTGTTTCTGAATTATTTGAGGACATATATTCTCTTAGTCACATTTAAAAATAGTAATGAAATTGAATTAATGATCTACAGAACCATGAATTTACACCTCAGATCTTAAAAGTGTTTTCTCATACTTCTATATACAGGAGGAGGGAGCCGTATTTTACCCTATAACGCTTGTGCAAGAATATTTAAGTGGTATGGAGGATCATGTGTGCCTTTGAATTGTAATAAATTTCACTTTAGTGATTGCAGGATGGTAAGGTATTTTCTGTTAATTGGAATAGAAAAAAATATGGCATATTGCTGACATTTTCTGAGACGCTCCTTTGCATGGAATGTGACATAAATGATATTCTGGATTATTATCTGGGATTCTGAGAAGTTTTCACATTGCTTTATTTCAGTAATAAAAGTATTATAAAATAATTCAAACTCCAAACACTCATACAAGTTCACAACCAAGAAAGTTTTGTCAAAGCCCAAAAGTTCACTAAAATGGACTCGTGTTGTGTTGTCTTAAAAAACCCTAGGAATGTAAGGATTAAAATCCCCACTAACCTGCTGAGATATTCTTTCATACTTAATGGGAATAGATAATCCTTTGGTTAAAGGAATATAGGTGGGAACCTTGACTATGGGCAAGTCTTTTGGGTGAGATTTAGATGTGTAAACTAAAGGGCTGCTGGGTTGCTGGTAAAATCGCCTGCAGATGAGAGGCTGCAGAACACAAGTCCAACTTTCTAGATAGCTCTTTTATCCAATAAGCAAGCACATAAAAGGAAAGCGATGCCCCCTCTTCCCCTTCTCTGGAAATTGTTTACAAGGAAAAAGCCAGATACTCCTATGCAAAAGACAGCCCATGTCAAAAAGGCAGTTTCATGATGCAGACTGCAATCTCACACGTATACTGAACTCAGAGCTCCAGGTGCCTAAGGCAACGAAAACATTTCAGAGAAGCCCTTCTCTTAAGTGTTCTTGTGAAGATTACACAGCTGCTCCCAAGCATGTGTTTCCTGGGAATCCCAAACCTAGTCATTTAATTATCCCTGTTCACTCTGTGACAAATTCAGATTTTTACCTTAAGCGTTGCTGAAACCAGGTATCTGAAACTAGGCAGATGTTTGTGGAATTTGACTGCAAGATTTAGCTGTAGGAAGTTTAGGATAGTGTTAATCCTACCCAGCTACAGAAGTTTACAGTATGAGTATGTACATCTCACCTACTCATGCTGTCTCATTGCTCATGCCAGGTTCTTCTACAGAGGGTGTCTAATAGTCACTTGATTGGTTAACATGTAAGACTTTTTGCCCCAAACTACATGAAATCAGTCCCTCAGGTTATGATTCCTATTAGCTAACTTTAGCCATCTAGAAAATACCATCTAGGCTAAGCTAGCTGTCAAAACTGTCTATAATCAATGAGGAGAGTCAAGTAACTCCAAATAATAGTTTATTTCACCTGTCCTAGGCACTCTTTCGGTCTGAGATAACCAACTGTTAGAAATGTTCCCCCTCCACTGATACAGATGACCCATATAAAATAAAAACTTTTATGGAAAATGAACCATATTATTGACTTCTGATACTAGAGGAGATATTGAGTAAACAAGTAAATGCGTTTGAGACTGCTTTCATAGAATCACAGAATTGTTCAGGTTGGAAGGGACCTCTGGAGGTCATCTGCCCCAGCCCCCATCCTGCTCAAGCAGGGTCACCTATAGAAGATTGCCCAGGACTATATCCAAACAGCTTTTGAATATTTCCAAGGATGGAAAGGATGGATCCATCCAAGGATGGATTTCAAGAGGTATATTACATGCACTAGTTTCATTTTAAAATGGTAGTTGTAAAAGATACTAGATTTATTTGCTCTTTGGAGAATGAACTTTGACATCATTCTGTATTTCTATCAACAATATTAACACATATTTCTTCTGAGATGGACACATATCATTTGAATTGCTCTTAGGAACAAACACATTGCCCTTGCTAAAAAAACTCTGTCAAATAATGATGGTGACTTGTCGCATTGATTGGACTACATTAAAAAAAAAGGGGAGATTTGAAATTTTTTTCTTGTTTTTCTTGTCTGAAGAAATCACTGTGGAATCGTCTTTTATACTTTCTTCTTCCTGTATACTTCTGGTAAATTTTTCACTTAAAATTATGTGACTTATACCATTAGGACTATTTGCCAAGAAAAAAATGTTCTTTAAAAAACCCAGTGGTTTAGTCTAATAGAAATAAAACATAAGAAGCAATTATGCTGAAAGACGTTAATGCTGTGATGCTGAGAAAGCTATCTAACAGCCTCTTTAAACAGATGCTCCGTCAGAGATTAAAAGCATTGCACTTATTAACTAGTTAGGATTGAAGATCTCTGTGAATATCATAGGTTGTTTAGATTTCTGTGCTACTTCTTCCCATGTGAATTCACTCAAAATTTTGATATAATCAAATAAATGAATATAATTTACATAACAAAATATAATATTATGATAATGTTTAAGATTAAATTTTTGACAAATTCATCTTTTCTTGAGCTTGAACTTTCCCCCTTTTAAGTAGGTTGCAAAACATATTCTTTGACTTCAGTGAAAATAAATAATTGTAATTACTATTTAATACTTAGATAGCAGTTTGAATCCATTAGGCTTTAATAGCTGGACAATCACTTTCCTGATTCAAATTCTTCTTGATAAACAGAGGATTTGGCAAGTAAATTACCTACCATTCTGAAGTGGAAAAGTCTTATTCATGGTTCAGAACAGTAGCTTGAACACTGGTCTATATTTTGCATATGAAAAGATATACATTAGATGTGGGATAAAGAGCTTGTCCAAGACTGCTGCTCCTTCATTATTAGATTGCAAGTTGAGAAACTACTTCATTATGTATTAGTTTGTCGATCAGTTAGAGGAATTAATTCTTTCAGAAGCAAATAAATACTTGCAAATGTAGGGAGACAGTGTCAGTTCAGAGTCAATACGTGATTAAGTCTCATCATTACATGAAAGCCCAGCATTACTTTCCCAACAGCTACCTAGTTAAGATACAGCTTGATGTTGTTTGAAGTCTCCCAAAGCATAAGGAAACAAAGTAGTAGAAAATAATAAAATAGCATTAGAAGTACATACTCTTGCAGTAGCCCACAGCACAGATTACGATTAGTTTTCACTGAACTGCTTCACAGAAATAATTATTAGCACATCAGCAGCAAAACTATTACTCTGTCTGAGAATATCTTCTTAATGCCAATGGCAATTTTGTGTTGCTGGAAAAAATAGACAGTGTAAGAGGAAAATGTGCAGCTGTAGAGTAACACAAGTATATGTAAGAAAGGCTTTCCCAAATGTTCTGCCTTCGACCTTGGCTTTTTCATGATCTACCCTTCTGTCAGCACATCAATTTTCAGTCCCATCACTGTCACCTATTTCATGTGAAGTTTCCTACAGAGCTGAGCAAATAGAATAATTTCAAACTCATTAATACAATACCATTTTACCTAGGACAAGGATTAGTCTGCTATGGGATTCTGATTTTTGTTCAGTCTGTTGCCACTACTGTTAGTTCAAGTGTTGCTTCAGTCCTAACTTAGGTTCACACAGAAGGGCTCTCTGTGCGTTCAGCCCAGACTAGCTGTCAAGCCTGGAAGCGTATGCATTTGACCTCAGTGTTCGTGTTCACTCACATCAACAGATCATCCTCTTTACAGTGAAGACACAGGTTTTGTCACTTAATTGTTGATAATCATCCAGTGTCCTCCCACAGGTTCCTCCCAGACTCTGACTAGAACAGGAGACCTCTCTTATCCATCTTACTTTAATGCATTGGGAATCCACATCAAAGTTTCCACTAGACAGCTTTCAGATCACATTTACAGAAAGGCAAGTAAGATACTTGAGCAAATTAACAGCTTGTATGAACAGACAGATTCCAGCATCTTCAGACAAGTTTGAAGGGATTGTTTTAATCAGACTGGCTGCATTCTGAACAGTACAGCAGTCCTTCAAAGTTCTTACAGTGAGGCAAACTTGAGCAGCTTGTTATTACTTGAGGTTCAGGAAAGCCTAAGGCTGAGAGGGAAAGATTATGGCCATCAGCAGCAGTTCTCCTTGCTCTCTTATAGAACACATTAAAATGTGTTCTGTAATTGTAGTGTAGTTGTGTTTTGTTTTGTTTTACCAACAACATCTGGTATGAAGCTATGAGAATTTAAAGATGGATGGGTGTGGTTGTGAACTCTTTCCCATTTTGATCTTACAAAGCAATGACGTTTTTACTATAGATGTTCTAAAAGCCCCACGTAGGTCAATATCACATCTCACATGGAGACAAACATATGAAAAGTTAAATGTTAAAAGGCTTTAAAAAGAGAAGTATATTCAATACTGTGTGGATAGTACATAGCATTACATTTTTTTCCTCCACAAAACTCAACTAAAACAGGAAATTAAAGAGTCACTATGTCCCATTAGTTATTGGTTTGTGAAGAATTAATTAGGTAGTTGGGGTGGACTTTTTTGAATATTTTGAATTCATATTCAATATTTGAATATTTTGAACTCATTCTTCTATCCTGTTGGACTCTAAAAAGTAAATTATAGGGATCTTTGGATACTTGATGCTACCCAAGGTTACAAGCTTACAGTGGGTTCTACGCAATTTAAGAAGCCTACTGTTTCAAACCTAGGATCAACATTTGTGGTGTTGATTACAGAGAACACATACTTTAAATGCATGATCTTGATTTCTTCCTATCTGACAGGAATAGTTATTGAAAATACCACTGCCAAGAAAGTATGTTTTGTAGATACTCCGGTCCAGCTCTCAGAATGAGTGACATATACTTATAAAAGAACGTTCTTGGCTACATTTGCATTTTTTTTCTACTCAAATATCTGAAAATCAGTTTAAAAGCATCTGTAAGCTTTTGCTTTGATCAATTATCTTTACTCCAAGGTTCAGAAGATTAAAATGTGGAGTATCACTCAGAACAGATATCAGTATTATCAGCTGGAAAAAGAACAGAGCATGAAACTGGTTAATACAAGACAGCTAAGCTAATGAAAACAGAATTGTTGTCAATACTTTTTCTCCTGAGAAACTAACAGCACAGGCTACTAGAGCAGAATATAGCCTGACATTACAGAGTTTAGTCATGTGGACTGTAACTCTGCTGAGATATTATATAGGACACAGAGGCATAAGGAAAACTGACATTTTTTGCCCTTGAAGACAAAAGACTTTTTTTTCCCTTAAAGGAAAAGACCCCAGCTGCTTAGCATCAGAGGGGTCAAGCTGTCCACAGAACAAAAGATTTTAGCATGTGGGACCCAGACTTGCTCAGGGGCTCAACAACAAAAAAAAAAAACAACTTTGGTGACAGAACACCCTCTTCTAGAAAATGCATCAAAATTCTCCAAAGAAGAGAAAAGACAATATGCCAAATATTCATTCAATTCTGCTGTAAAGACCAGAATATTATTTCTGGTAGTTCTGGAGTGGGAATCAAGTCTGGAATGTCAATAATTATGTACACCTCAAGAAAGCCTATCATATTGCTGAAATTCCCAGCCCTCCATAAATGCTTTCCACAGTTTTGTTGACTAGGAAAATGCAGTTTGGCTCTTTACAATCAATATGAACTATCTATTTTAGATTCATAAAGGAAGAGAGATGAATGTGTTTTGATTTAAAAAACAGATTAAAAGAAAACCTGATTTTCAAATATAGATTTGCAAGTTCCAGGGGATAAGTGACCAAACTAAAATTTAGAAACCTCCTTTGTAGAGTTGCTCCTGTTGCTGTGGGTTTAGGTTGAGCTCATGCCTCTCTGTAGCCAGGGCACAGGTCTGGCAGGCTTTCTGGCCAGCTGGCAGCTTGCTTGGTGTGATCCCACTGTACATGGGGCTGGAGGCACCATCTTTGCCCTTTGGGACCAGGGCTTCCCTGTAACTCAGGGCCTGGCTGGCATGGCAGGGATGAAGCTCCTTTGGTCGTGGCTTTCCATGCCCACCTAAATGTGCCCGGAGTGCTAGCACTGGTGCTGTCTGGCCTACTGCGTCCCCAGCTTCAGTCAAGCGTCCTGGCCCCATTGAACCTCAGAGGCAGGAGAACCAGCAGTTGCTGATGTGTTTAGCAAGGGGGTTCCCTGGGCTGAGATGTTATCTTCGTGGGTAGTCATAAGGAGGAGTTGTTTTTTGCATGGCGTCTTTGGATTTGGGGATAATGTACTATCTAGACCAGTCTGCTGGCCTGTGTCTCTTTTCTCAGGAGGCTGCTCTTTCTACCATGGGTTATTCTCCCAGTAGGTATCCCCTGTATGCCAGACTGAGGTCTGTGGTAGCCTTACATGTCCAGCTTCCAAAGTCTGGAAAACTGCAGGGGGAATTTGAGTTTCCTTCTCCACTTACAGAAGAAGGCAAGAAATGCTGAGATGATGGAAAAGAATGGACTGATGAAGGGAAAAGTTCTGTGGCCACTGCTTTTGTGCCATGTTAAGTTTTTCTGGTTTACTGCCACCATAGCCCATGTCATTCTCTTCCCAGAGAGGAATTAGTTCTGTTTATTTGATTTTAAAATCAAGAAGAAAGAAATTTTAGTAAATTACATCAATTTCTAAGTTGGGAGGAAGGTAGATAATGACATTGTTACTTAAATGGTGGAGGAAAATCCTTGCTGCATAAGAGGTGTCTGCTAACATGTAGACTTAATCATGCATTTAATTCAGAAAAAGAGCTCCAATAGATGAACACATTTCATTAGAGACTCAATTCCTCTCTTCTCTGTTTTGTACTGGTTTTAACTTCTTTAATTTGGATTATTTTGAATTAGGAACTTCATTTTCTTTTGTATTTTCAGAAGTCATAGAGTGTCAATGCACTGAGCTCTTCCATGTGAAAGTATCCTGACAGATCTGTTGTAGAATCAGGTCTTAATATTAGAAATTGCTAGTGGAAAAACCAGTTGAGTATTTTACTTAACCTGTAAAATAGTTAACATTATACAAATAGCAAGTAATGACCAGGAGAGGAAGTAATTTAGCAGTGAAAACTGGGAAGAAACTATTCAAGATGATAGAATAATTAAAAGAAAAAATTGGTTTTGATTACTTGGATTTTTTTGTCTACACTATGTAGACAAGGTTTGGATTTTTTTTGCTACAGTATTTATCATAAGCAAAGACAGCATCTCCTGTAGAGAAAGACGGCAGACCCATCTGTATGTTATAAGTACTGTATATTTTCTATGGAGGGGAGCAACTAAAAAATCCAATGTCTCTTGCATGTCCACTCAATGTGTATTGTAGGCCTGACTTTCATGGCAGCCTGTGAAGGAGCAACCCGTTATGTGAAAAAGTGAGTGAACCAAGCTGTTGCCAATAAGAGATAAATTATGTATTACTTAAATCAAGTAAGGTAAAAAATTATGCCATAAATACATCAAAGTTCAATGAAAAAAGGTCAGTTTGGGATCAGGCCAAGAAGAGTTACAGGATCAGCTATAATGAAGAACTTTTAAGCATAGTATCTACAAATTAATATAGCTAACTACAGTTCCTGAACTATGAGCATAGGCCTGGCACACGTTTCTTCTCTTATCACTGCAACATTCATCTTTGTGTTTGGAAATTTTTTGCAGATTACTGTTTGAGAGCCATTTCTGAATGAGGTAAAGCTGCCAATTTCAATACATGACAACCTGCTGCTAAAGTAATGGTAAATGTTCTAGAATTTGACCTTGTCATAAGAGTGCAATGTTGTTGTAGCTGTGATCATGCAAGCTAAGACTGTAAGTCAGACAAGGGATGTGGAGAAGGTAATATATTTTATTAAGGTGGAGGATATAATTTTGGAAAACAGACATACTTTGGGGAAAACAAGCCCTCTTCAGGCAGAAGTTTTGCAGGGACCTGCAGAAGGTTTATGTCTCCAGAAGTGTCTGTTGTTTCCCATTTTTGTTAGTTGGTTTAATAGAATATATTCTTCTCTTTACAGATTCAGACTCTTTAAAAGGTACAGACTGCTGTACTCCTTGTGACAGCAGTATTATTACCACAGCTCATCACTGGTGGCTCTATGGCTTTTTTGCTTGTGATGAGCCTAACAGAAAATTTTGTAGCAGATGCATGTATTCATATTTGCGTGTATTATGCAACAAAGGTTTAAGAGAAGAATATACAAAACAAGAACAGTATGGGTTATTCATCATCAAGGCAATAGCAACAAGATAAGAATATTTAGCTGCTATCAATTAGAAAACAAAAAACCACCCCAGCCATTATTTTGTAAAGGACCTTGTAACAGTCTCCTGCAGACCTTGTACCACATGTCCTCTTCCACATGTTTAGGAAGACCCAGCAAAATCCCCACTGACGGCTACTGCACAGGTGCATGGATGAACAACAACCCTATGAGGAATTTAAGAGCTGGTTTAAAATAAAGGAATCACACTTGTTACATAATATTTCTTTATTACGTGCTACTTTCATTGCATTATATCCACTGCAGGTCACTGAACTCAGAATCGCAAAGAAAGATTAAGGGAGTTCCAGTGTGGATGGACTCCACTCTCCAGAGCAGGAGTTGCCCCTGCCATGATCACCCGTGACTGCGTTCACATACTAAAACATGGAGGGGAACATTCTTTACTATGAGGTTGGTGAGACACTGGAACAGGTTGCCCAGAGAAGCTGTGGATGCCCTGTTCCTGGAAGTGTTCAAGGTCAGGTTAGACGGGGCTTTGAGCAACCTGATCCAGTGGAAGGTGTCCCTGCCCATGGCAGCGGGGGTAGGAAATAAATGATTTTTAAAGGTCCTTTCTAACCCAAACCACACTATTATTCTATTCTATGACACTGTGACTGAGAGGAGCTTATGCTAGTGATAAGCTTATCTTTTCATTTCATAAGCTGTTGTATGTAGTTGGTTATCTGATCATTTGAGCCTATCCATTTTCTAATTTAATATCATGTTTGCCCAGGATATGACTGTTGCTATGTTTCATTTTTAGTTACAGTAATATATCTTTCTCAATAATATCTGCTATATCTCTCAATAATATCTGCTAAAAAAAAAAAAGTAAAGACTATCCAGGGCTGTTTCATCAGATCATAACATAGATCACAAGCTATTAGACAACAATAAGTTCAAACCCATTTATCTCCACTTAAATATATTCATATAACTACACCTGACAGGTTTTTAGAGGAGTTTAAAGGATTAACAGATATTAATGGAGACAAAAAATGTTGCAAAGTCAGACTTGCAGCCTTCCTACATGTCTTCCAATGAGCAGTGAAGAAATTAGTGAACATCTTCCCTTATGTATATCTACACAGGATCCTTTCAGGGGAAATATCTACAAACCTGACATCATACTTTCTTCCTGAAGATGTAACAGATTCAAGAATTGGTTATATATAAACATATATATAAACAATGAAGAAAATGTCACCAATAGTTCACTTTATCAGACACTTACTCTGCTAAACAACATTTGTGTGAGGATTCTGCTCTAAAGCAGTTTTAATTTTTCATACAGTTTTGAATGTGGGTCTTGAAACACCACGTAAACAGTGATGACTGGTTCCTTGTTCAGAAAAAGTCTGAAAGCAGGACAGCTGTAAACAGACCAAATGGTGTAGACAGGAAAACTATGTTGACACATCTTCAAGTGTTCAGCGCTACACAAAATCTTTATTTGATCAAGGGAAGAGTAGAAAACAAGTATGACCAGTGGAATTCACTGCTGCTTTTAACAAAACTAAACTCACCATTAAAAACTAGAAGGTGATTATTTTTTTTTTTTTTTGTGGTAATACTCCAAAAGCTTTAAGCTCAACAAACTTCAGTTTTTTTGGTCTGTCTAGCATAGAGATATAACTAGCATAGAGATACAACAGCTGTTGTGGTGTAGGCCTGGCATGCTTTCTCTCTGTCACAGCATTTCTTATCTCCCTTCCAGCATACCCAGAATTATATGCCAGATCATGCTTTAGTATAAAAGAAAATAAAATATTAATAAGCTACATAGCTTATATAAAGTTTAGATAAGGTAAATTAAAACAGTTCAAAAGTTTTACTGCCTAAAAGAAGTATCTGAAATATGAGGAAGCCTTCTAGAAATTTTGATTGGGCATTGAATGTACACAGAAGTTACAACAGCTATTTGTAGTTATCAGCTCTTTTTAAAGAAAAAGTTCAAGCGATCATGTGACCAACCTCATTCAGCTTGATTAAAATCACAATAAATCAACAGATCAAGGATTGTGAAATGGAACCAGTTTAACAATTCCAGCACTGCCTGTTTTTATATCACTTTCGTTCACAACTGATAGAACATTTTTTTGTGTTGCTTTAAACCTTGTTCTGTCTGCTTCTCCCGGAGTTGAACCAAAATTTGGAAAAATTGAAGGGCTTTATCAAAATTTCCCATCATCCCACTCTGTAGAGACATTTTCAGTAAGACTATATACTGTTTGTAGTGTCCCAACCAATGGTGCAACAGTTCAATCATTAAGGATTTCACAGCAGAACTTAGCGTGAACATCCACAGCCTGGAAGGTATACTCTAGTTTATATTTCTACAATTCAGTGTAAATATGGTGAAGGCTTTTATGCTTACAAATCAATGACTAATATTCCTAGTCTCACCTAATTTCCATACATTTTTCCCATTTTGTCCCAATATTCTCCTAGCATCTTTTCTCACACTTTATATTCTTTTCCAGGGAATTAATTAGAGTGATGGGGACAAGGAACCTGCTTTAGCAGATATGAAAATTGGGCTCTGAGTATTTTTCTTTGGATGAAAATGAATTAGTATTTCTTCAGTGAGGACCAGCAAAATTTGTTGTAAAGGGATTTCTGTTATAAGCTGCTTTTGGTTTGGTTTGTTTTGTTTTAGGACATGGTTAGGAAACACCTTAACCCTTTCTACTTCACCATGTCCCATTGTGTCTATGTCATTCCAATGATTCGTCTCCAAGCTTACTACTCTTACGTGGATTCTGTTAAAAAAAGTTCATTAAAGAAGTAAAAGACAAACTGGAGGGGGATGACATTCCTCTCTTCTAGCATGTTTGGTTGAGCAATATGTGAACTTGCATGATGAATGGAGCTACACTGTGTTAGGAAATTCCATGTGCAGTGGCAGAGGAACTGGGGCACTCCTGGACTCCTGTGTACCTGATTCCACTGAGATAAGATTGGCTGGGAGGCAGGGATCGCTCACACTCCTTGTCCAAAAGATTGAAGGATACTGATATCTCTGTCATGATGATTTTATGGTACTTATTGGAAAAAAAGATTTCTATGGAGCAGTTGAAAGTTTAAACAGAAGTATGGGAAATAAAAACAGATTAATTTTCACCGGTAATGGCAAGAGCTGTACTGCTATCATGTATTTTATAAATTGAGAAGATCTAATTGTCTTCATATGAAATGTTACTTTTAGAGTGACTACTGTCCCTTTCAAAGAATTAAAATGAAGACTCTATAAAGAACCTCAAAGAAATCTCTGGAAATAACAGATATGACCCAATTAACCTTTATTGCAGTTCAAATGCTTTCTGCTTCAAAGGCTTATGGATAGATGTATGTAGAAGTGTTGGAGACGTTAGAAGTATACAAGGAACAGTAGGCAGGGTATTTATTTGATTCAGTATCACATAAATAGCCTGTGAATGAGAAATGGCAGTCTTTTGCACTTCCATATTCAGGAATGGGAGACTGATTGGTCATTGCAGTCTCAGGATAGTGAAATGTAATATTTCCTCCCTCGTTTTTGTACTGGCAGTGGGACTTCATTAGGAGTGATTGTGGTCCAAAAATCAGATGGGTAATTTCAAGAGGAGCAGGAAGAAACTCAAGGCTGCAATTCCAAAACCTGCATGTTAAATTACAAAGTCAGTGTGGGTATGGAGAACTGACTAAATAAGTTTTTTTTTAAAAAGGAAACCTAGTGGTATATTTTTAGATTGCTGGTTCAGTTCTATTGACTTTATTTTCTTTGTAAATCAAATAGGGAATAACACCACTGTGTAACAAATCAGTTCCAGAAAAGAAGGTCAGAAAACAACACACAAGAAAGCTTCTCTCACAGCAGGGACTGCATTTGGTGCTGCTGTACTTTAGCTCCTTTGAATAAAGGGTTAGCTGGTGCTTGTTAATTTTCTGCTGCTGTTGCTGTTTCTCAAATTAGGCTGACAGCTCAGTTTCCACAGCCTACATCTTTTCATGCTGAGAAGCTCAGTAAAATGGTCCAAAAATTGTACTGCCCATACAACAGGTCAAAAGTTATCTATAAGTATTTGATCTTAAAAACATGAATAAAATGGAATGTCAGCTGTATTTCCACACCCCAGAAAAGTCACTGAAGACAAGTAAATAGAAAGACAACCACAGAAGAGTCTAAAAAGACCTGTGAAAAATAATTTCTTCAATTTAATGGGCATTAATAACAAAGCAAGACTCCTGGCAGGAACAAAAAAAATGAGCTTAAAGCATTTTAATGAACCGTTCTCTGCTTTCCCCTTGAAACGCTGCTCTGTGGCTTGGAGATCCCTAACAGAAGGGAAAGGTACATTATTCTGTGCAGTTTCTACTATCCAGTGTCTAAAAGAATCAACCTAAGAACTGTGTTACCATCAGCCTTGATCTACAATTCTCATTTTTAAAGAGGGACCCTTTCATTGATATTTCAATAGTAGGTGTACTGTACTCAGAGTGCCACATAAATTGGTAGTCTGTAAATAGCTCATAGACACTTTTCAAAACTTGACAACTGTTAGGCAGCTTAATGTAATGCCCATCATGCTGACATGGTGATTGTCATTCTTACATTTGCTGTTCCCATTTGCTTCTTATCTTATACTCAAGATCGAAAACATGATCAGGAAGGAACCAGCGTTGATTATGTAGTTATATAGTGTCTGGCACACTCTGTATTGTACGATTGTGACAGATAATGACATCATGTGATTTGTCCTCCACATTGATGATTGTCCTCCACATTGGTGATGAATTGTCAAATGTTGGTCTTTCATAAAACCCCTAGAGGGGCTGTCTTAAGACCTCCATCATATTCTAGATAGTATGTATCCTAGGTGCTGCATTAACACTTGCTGAATACCTTACGGCTGCTTGATGGCAACCGCAACATTGCTTTAAACAAGCAATCATTCTTACTTGACTGTTCTCTCAGATATCTGATTGACAAGCAGGGAATACTGCTACGGTCTTTTAAAGCATTTGTTCTATTCTCTTCTGTCATCCAGTTAATTAAAATTCACTTCAGTCTTGCTTGGGCAACCTTTGCTGCATAGAAACCAATATTAATTTCCAGATATTTTGAATCATTAGTGTAATCTGAAAATAACCCTGAGGAAGCCCAATAGTTGAAGCTGTGCTGACATTGGCCCTTTACTTCCCTCTTCTGTTTGAATATGGGAATCTCAGTTTGTTGAGTTTCATGTGGATTTGTTTTTCCATTTTTCCAAGGAACAAGTCGTTTGCAGAATGCTGTGTAAATGTCTTATTTGCCCTCAGAGGTGACACTTAGTAAAACATGGTCCATAACATATTTCAGGCCGATATGCTGTATTGCAGTGTTACTTTTCAGTGGGACAAGAATTTCAAGATGAGACAATTAAATATGAGCTAAAAGGAAGTATTCCTCTTAGCAGATAACTTATGAAGCTATGATTTTGTTCTGCTCTGCACTGCTGAAAAGTAAGCATAAAAATATGGGCTTAAATTTCCATCTTGGATATTCAAATACTGCATAAGGTTCTCCTTAGTTCTCTGCTATATTAGTTTAGGCTTGCATTTGAACTGAAGCTTATATCTTCTTATGTCCATGGTAATTATGGAAGGATAGACACTTGGGCTTGACTCCAGAATAAGCCAGCTGGCTTCTGGGCTTCCAGAGCTGCAGCTGATTCCCTAATTTAGGGAATCAATGCAATCTCTGATCCCTCTGTCTTCTTCTGCTTTTTTTCTCCCAGAATTGTTCCTCTCCACATAGCCACACTGTAGACTGAACAGGCGTGCAGATCAGTGTACCCCCCTGCCCCACCCAAAAAAGAAGCAGAAGCCTCCTGTGGAAAAAAAAAATCCACATATCTAGTTATAGTAAAATAAAACCCAAAGATGCGACCAAAATGAGTTTATAACTTGATAGTGTGCTACAACTGATAGTTTCATATGAGTTGACTACCAGTGATGATCAGATGATGATACAATGCCACAGAGTGAAGGTGATGAGTTATTAATATTGTTTATATGGTAGCTTCTTTGCTTCACATTAATTCTACTTCTTACAATTAAGTCCAAACATTTTTATTTACTGTAGTAAGAATTACATAATAAAAGTCGAACAATATAGTTGAAATAGATTTCAAACTTGCTAAACTGAATAATTTTGATAAATGTACTAGAAATGTTCACAAAATCAGTTATTTCCACTTGAAAGATGTAGATAGTTAAAACAACAGTTTACAATTGAAAAATTGAAAAATCTTTATATGAAGTATTTTAATCATCAGCTGCATTACAGAACTTGTGCCAAAGCCTATAAACTGATTCCCTGTAAAATCTGGTACATCTTCTTAGTGATCCAAACATGTTACAGTTCTCTTCTGGTTTTGCTGTTGATTACCAGCTGAACTCCAGTACTACTAAGAATGTTCAGCTATTTCTGTCATCTTTAGGATTAGTTGTCAGGAATGATGACAGTGGTTTCATTGCTTACTTGCTTAGCACATAGCCTGGAGAGCATGGGAAAAGGGTAAGAATACAGCAACTGAGAGTAACAGCTCCCCAGAAAATTTTCCTGCATTTCCCCAGCATTTTACAGCTCAGAAACTCCAAAGCCAGAAGTGGATCCTTTATATTTAGTAGTCCTTAAAATGATTTTTCTCTTCCATGGATGCGATCTTTGGCTTTTTTGACTCTTGTAAACTTTTAGCAATTACAGTTGCTTGTGACAACTTAATTACATATTGTGTGAGGAACCACTTCCTTTCATTTGTTTGCAGTGTCACCCTGTCGTTTCCCTCAAAGCCCCCTAGTGCACCCTTTTTGTAAATGTCATATACCTTATTAAGTTGGCAGTGAGCAATACACTGATAAAGTAATGGGAATTGGGAATTTTCCCTCGTCATATATGAAATAAAAACTAACCCAGGTTTTCAAAGTAAGTGACTCCCCGGCTATCAGTTGTGATCTGTAAAAACAAGTTAGTCCTTATGTCTTGAACAAAAAATTCTGCTTCAGACCAACTTAAATGGACTTGAAATTCACTTTGATAATCAATGAACTGATACCTCTGAAAAACCTTATCAGTGAAGACAGAGGCTAAGTAGGCAGAGAGACTAACAAGAAGGGTCCAAACAAGACCATGGTGTCAACATCTTTTGATGTTGCATACCAGCACTAGCAGAATGTGCTAGTCCCTGCTCAACAAGTGTGAAAACCTCTTCCTGCTTCAGAAAATTTAATGGAAATGAAAAATTCATATGGAGCACCAGAAATTTATCAAGCAGGGAAAAGATCAAGGAACCCATTTCTTTAGAGGAACCAAGTGAGCTGTGAGAAAACAATATAAGAAGACAAATTCCTCACAAACCATTTTGGCCATTTTTGTCTATAATATATAGATAGCTTAGAAACTAGCAGCAGTATTAGCTTTAAGGGGCTGAGACAATATCTTTTCTAGACTTCTTATGTCAGTCATGCCTGATAAGTAAATGCAATAAACTGACTAATTTAGAAATTCCATCTTTTTAATCGCTTACCTTGTTTTACACTCTTGTGCATTTCTTTCCCATTGTTTCTGTACTACATATGGTTCATTACAATTTTTTTCATTCTTTCATTTTCATTTTCCCCTCTTCATACATAGAAAGATGTATTTGTTTCCCTTTTCCTTTTCAGCATTCATCTTTGACTCATACTTAAATTTCTTCAGTACCTTTTGTTCTCTTTACCTCCTTTCTTCCCCAGCTAGTTACTGTTACCAGTTTCCTCTCTCTCTCTAATAATTAACATATATAGTGCTTTATAATAGTGAAAATATACATTTCCTTGCCTGGAGGAGTAGAAAAATTCAATACTATCCACAGAAATAACAGGGGTCTGAACTGCAGGCACTGGAGATTCATGCTGCCAATCCAGTGATTACTGATTTTTTTTCCACATCTGCAGAGATGTCCCTCTTTATAGCAGGAGATATTACCAGCTTTTGAGAACAGGAGCTGGCTGATACGCAGACAGCTGTCTAAGAGCTGAGAGAAGGCTCGTCCTGAGTCCTGTCAATGGCAACTGAGTCACCCAGTGCAATCAATTGTCCTGGATTTTCCTCATATTTTGAAGAAACCAGCCACAGAGCAACCTGATGTGGGTGACTACAGAAAGTCAAGACCTGTGAAAAGTCTCTGAATTTGGAAAAAATTTCATGGTGATTGGTCTGTTAGACCTACAGTCAGTTTTCATTAACAAGGGCATGTCATAGGTAAAGAACACTCACTGGGCACTTAAAAAAAAAAGAAAAGAGTATTATGTTGAGAATCTGTCGTCCTCTGTTTCCCAAAGAAGCACTTTCCTGATCTATAGCAATTCCTGAATCAAAGTGAGCTTCTTTAATACTTTAATAGGTGGTGAAAGGGGTTTGGTGTTTTTCCTAACAATACTTAGTACTGCAGTGGGGAAACTATTCAGGCAAATACAATCCATTTTATTGAAATTAAAGATGAAAATGTTCAGTAAAAGGCATGTTTTAGGCAGTATGAGTTTAAAGTGTTTATAGTGTAATGTGTTTGTACTGCAGTGTAGCTATATACATCAGTAACCTCCAGTATCTCTGGCCCAGAGGGATGCTAGAAAATTTTAATACAGTTCGGTGTTTTCTGAAGAAGTCTTGGGGTTCAGACTTTTATCCTAATCTCTCTTTTTTCTCACAGAGAAAAATGTGAGTTTTCAGGGACTGCTTTAGGATAACATGGGTAACACCTGTGATGGGGAATAGAAAACTAAGTTAGAAGTGAAAGTCCATGCTGTAAGTGCCTACATTTGATCAAACGAGTCTCACACAAAATGTCTGTACCACTAGGAAGCAGTGGTCCTTCCTTTGCATTTGTCATCATATCATCTTATCTGTCATTTTATTATCAGTCATTAAGTGTTATCAGTGCAACATTTCACTGTCAACTTAAAATTGATTAGCCTGAATAATTTCATATCAGCAGAAAAAATTATCACTTCGCTATTCCCAAATATTTTGTGAATATGTTGAACTACACAGAAGACCTTGTTCCTTTGAACTCCCAAGGCAATTCCTCAGAGTACAAGAACTTAAACGTAACTTCCACAGCTGACATAACTTAAATTGTTAGGGCAGCTTACTGTCTGAGAGCTTTGGTCACAAGGACAGTCTTTCAGATTTTGAAGGATCTATACTACCCATTACACAAGGGAAATTATATTTAAAAAGAATAAGTCTTTCCCTACAGTCAATGTTTAAATGAATAATAAATGTCACGTTCATCTTCACAAACTAGTTCCTCAGATGTAACATTAAGAAACAGTCCTTGAAGTATACCTTCAGGGAAGTCTAGCTGAGTTTCTATTCATACATAGGTAGCTATTAATAATGCACATGCTGCCGTGTATTATTCAACACTTCATAAATGGCATTACAGCTTTTTGACTCTTTTGCAATTGTAAAGGATAGTAATAAACCATTGGCTTTTACTTGGGAACTTCTCATATAGAATATTTCCTTCTTAATTTAGGTCAGGTCAGCTAACTTTTAAATTTGAACAAACATGGCTATAGTTAGCAATTGTGATTAAAGTATTATTGAACAGGATACCAGACAATTCATCACCTCCTATCAGTTCTGATTCATTCAGGCATGTAAGCATGAGGAAATAAAGATGGTTTAGCTGCATTTGAAGTAGTGTCTGAATTTAATGGTGAAACAGCAAAGCTGTCTTTATGTGCTCCACAACACACAAGACCCAAAACCCAGACATACAGGAATTCTGTAACACCTTTATGAACCATGTGTATGGCCTCAACATAATCATATGCTGACTGGTCTTAGAATTACAGTGGGGTAAGCTGGCACTGAATTTGCATTTCGGTGGATAAAGTGCTAATAAGATGAGTTAAAGGTGAAAGAACTGCAGCAGCGGCTTCAAGGAAAATGCCACCTACACCGCAGCACATCATCTCATTCTACATCACTATATAAACTCCAAGACTTTCATTTACCCTTTCATGGTTGCACATGAAGACTACACACATGGGCTTTATATGTCTGCAGTGGGGTTCCCATCTCATGAAGATATTATAAAAGAGACAAAAAGTGAAAATCAGCTTTTGCTTGAAACAATAGCTAAACGTTTAGAACTATATCACAAATAAGTGTCACAAATCACTGTGTACCAGCCCTACTCTATCTAATCTAGTTTCTGCCAATTCTATCCAATACATACAGGCTCTTTGTACATAACAGGTTCAAGCACAGATCAGACACTTGAATAACTGATCAAATGAAGAATCATCTTGGTGTGCTATGCCACAACGTTCTAATCTTTAAAGGAAAAATCTTTGAGAATACCGTTTTCTCCAAAATTCTTCTGCAAACAGTCCACATAACCTAAGCAAAGGTATGGGTTTCCTCTGTGGTTCATAGAGCTGGGCCCTTCCATACCATCAATGGGTTAAGGCAAATATTTCCCCTTCATGATATTTCTGCTGTATGACTCTATGGGAACATTGCTATCACAGTGTAGTCTGCCTAAATCTTTGCAAATAAGAGTTTAGGTGAGAGTTAGTTAAGCACAATAATGTTAGCGTTCCCTGCTACAGTGAATTTTACTGTTAGCGAAGAAGAAAAGCTACATGCATTATCGCTAGAAGTCTTTAAAGACTGTTTTTAAAATTTAAATTGCATATTTTTTAGCTCAAGTTCTATATTCCTAACTTCTAAAGGTGTGCAGAACTGTAAACCATTATCAGACATTCTACATTTTCAAGATTTTCATGTCAGTATTTTCAGGATTCTCAGTGCTATTCAAGTTTGCATTCAAGGTATATGAAACAGTATAATTAATTATTGTTCCTTTATATCTACTTCAAGAAGCAACAAAAAATGATGGGAGGTCCTGGACTTCATTGTAGATTTAGAAATGAGCCTACTATTTTACTCCTGCCTACAGAAATCCTGGGTTTAATTAATACATGAACACATCAAGTGTAAGATCTCAAGGAATGAATAAGCTAACATCATCATGTGGTTAAAACAAGGCCCATAATATACTACAGAGTCTGTCAAATTAGTATCATGAAAAGCTGTTCATAAGTGTATGCCATATCACATATCAAGTAATTTTTTCATCATTGTTTTAGACACAATACAAAAACTAGACTAGCCTAGTTGTAAAAACCTTTGATGATTTCATATATATTCAACTCTAACACAGACATATCGCAGTGTAGCTATCATTCCCCATAGTACTGATAATGATCTCCAAGTAATCATTACATAAGATACTTCCACCTTTTCTATATTGACACAAGCTGTCAAGAATCTGAATTATTAAAGAGCTATGAAAATCTTCAAAAGCTCTTCTTAGGTTCAAATGCAGAAAAGCATTTGAGCATACACTAATTTTTAAGAGAGGTTGCTACACACTCTTATGTTTTGCCAATTAGTGGTGGAATTACCAACACAGTTAAAAATATCATATATTCTAAGTGCCTTATTGAATTAGAGGTTTTATTTCAAATAGCTTTTTAAAATTTTCTTTTTTTAATTAAGTTACTTCTAAAACTGCAGTCCTTTAATTTACTTTCTGGAATTTATCACTATTACTAGAGTAAACAGATCAGAAATAAATTCTTAAAAGTGATAATACGTTAATATCAGCCCTAATTAAAAGCAATCCAATGATAATAACTGGTCAGCCTATGGAGGTGTATACTTTGTACCCTAATATTAAGATGACTGCTGATTGTCCTGTTATTAAAATTTTAAATAATAGATTAATTGTATGCTCATGTAATGAAAGGAAATCTGAGTTTTTATCAGGTTTGTTGCAGAGGATGATTAGTCTTTTGCAATTTCTGGAGTAAATGTTTTTTAGTCTTGCATTCCAAATTGTCTAGCATCATCAATGCTACCACAAAACTGCATGATTTGAATTTGCTCAAAAGGTGTAATGTCTTACTTTATTTGAATGAATTGCTCTACCATGGTGTGCAAAGAGCCCTATAATATTTGCTATACCCATTTAGTCTCAAATAAACGTATTTGCATGTGATTTACTAGGTGAACAGGACTTCTATTTTTCAAAGCAAACTTTTTAGCTTTCTTTAGCTCTTTTTGTCTTTTCTGTTTTGGAAATTAGGGTTAGACTGTCATATTGTTCTTCTTGCATTTCTTGTAAAAAATTTAGATGAGTGAAAGAAAATAAATTAAGCATCAGTGATTAAGCATCACTTAAAAGGGTCAGGCTGTGGAAGCAGATGGAGGAGTGAGGAGTGCTAGTAGAAGGAAGTGGCTGGGGAGGAAGAAAATTAGGTGAGGTCACAGGATACAGCCAGGAAACATAATGTAGAAGTAGCATGCTGTAATCACTTCCATCCAGTGGCTTCATGACCATTTTCTGCCTTAAGATAAATGTCATGAGGGGATATACTTTCCAGTTTGTGAAGCAGTGGCTAAGAGATATTGTAAGATTTCCTAGAATACTTAAAAGCTGATAAGAACTAGCTTTGGCTGATACTGGTGTTGGTAAGAAAATTAAACTGGAATAGAATAACCCAAAATCCCAACACTGATATAAAAGATGAGATGTCTTACACTTCCTAGCAAGTCTAAGAACAATCTCTTCTTTGATAATATAGCTTAGGTATTGAAGCAATAAATTATTGGTGGGTATTTCCATGAACAGCAGCTCAATTTGTGTCACTTGGTTTTCAATGTCTACTATTATTGCACTAAAGGTACCCCAGCAAGGTGGGATATTTGAGCAGGAGATTACTTCAGGCAAAAGATTATCTCAGACATAATATCTCAAGGCTGACACTCAGAATCCAAAGAAAGTGATATGTGCCATATAACATACAGTTTAGAAAGGCATTTTAACCACAGTTTTGTTCTGTTTGTCTATTGTTCTCCCAGCAATTCTTTGCTCTGTTTTATATGCACCATTACACTCAAATAATGTCTCTCTACCATATCTGCCAATGAAGTCTATGCTTTTCATCTCTTCTTGCAGCTTATATGTTAAACATAAACCTGCCCAGATGACAGCACCCCTTGGATTAAAAAAGACAAATGCATTCAATTCATATGAAAGACCATGTTGCGATTTAACCCCAGCCAGCAACTAAGCACCACACAGCCACTTGCTCGCTCCCCCCCGATGGGGTGGATGGAAGAGAATTAGAAGGGCAAAAGTGAGAAAACTCATGGGTTGAGATAAGAACAGTTTAATAATTGAAATATTATAATAATAATAATAATAATAATAATAATAATAATAATAATAATAAATTGTAATGAAAAGGAAATAACCGAGAGAGAGAAATAAAATCCAAGAAAGACAAGTGATGCAAATGGCTCACCACCAACTGATCAATGCCCAGCCAGTCCCTGAGCAGCGGTCCTCCAGCCCACCTTCCCCCAGCTTTATATGCTGAGCATGACATCATATGGTATGGAATAGCCCTTTGGTCAGTTGGGGTCAGCTGTCCCAGCTGTGTCTCCTCCCAACTTCTTGTGCACCCCCAGCTTCCTTGCTGGTGGGGTGGGGTGAGAAGCAGAAAACGCCTTGACTCTGTGTAAGCACTGCTCAGCAATAATGAAAACATCCCTGTATTATCAACACTGTTTCCAGCAAAAATCCAAAACATAGCCCCATACTAGCTACCATGAAGAAAATTAACTCTACCCGAGCCAAAACCAACACAGACCAACAGCTATGGAAAAAAGTACTTTGACTCACAGTTTGATCAGCACCCTGAGGGTTTTGCCAACTTTACATGTTGCAAAGTAAGTTGCTCAAATTAGGTTAAAGGTGCCTTTCAAAATTAATAGAACTCACAGATATCCACAGCTGTTTTTAATTATTCCCTCACCATTGTTAATCTCTGTAATTTAAAACATCTTCAGAAGTCTGCTTGCTTTGTAGTACGCTGCGTAGTAGACTTT
This sequence comes from Nipponia nippon, assembly GCF_047370975.1. Taxonomy (NCBI): domain Eukaryota; kingdom Metazoa; phylum Chordata; class Aves; order Pelecaniformes; family Threskiornithidae; genus Nipponia; species Nipponia nippon. The sequence continues at coordinate 38,745,089 of NW_028262291.1, forward strand.
GTAGTACATTCTGTACTGAGGTGCAAGTACGCTAAAGCAAAAATAATACTTAGTTTTGGCACATGCATTACAAACTACTGCCATACTCTCAGGGTCTGCTTTGCTCCACATCAGCACCAGATGTAGTTGTATCACCCTGACAGGGAAGTGCTGCTTATTGTGCTGGTTTGTCTACTTACCATTCTAAGCCATTAGCAACATGCTTCTCAGAGAAAGACAACCTCCAGCAGGCCTGGTTCAGAGGTCATTGGAATTTGATTATTTTGACCTCTGCTATTCCAGTATTTATAAGTTATTCTATCTTGAGAAATATCCCACAAACCTTGCAAGAAAATTTTATTACTAGGAATACCTGTCTGGAACATGGCAATCTTAAATGCCAGAGGAAAAAAATGTAGCCATAGAAATATTTGGTTGCTTGACATCATTTGGAATGAAGTCCTATTTCTAAGTGAAAATCTGTGCCATAACACCATGATCTCAGTGGCACTTGGAATTAATCTTTAAAGTCTTAAGTACTTAAGTTATATTTGAAACAGGAACTTGGACATCAAAGTAATGCAGGTGCTGTTAAAATGGTCAGTCTTCAAGGAACAGAAAAAATACAGTTTAAAGCACTCTAATCTATGAAGGTCTTCCTTAAAAAATAATAATTAAAAAAAAAAATCGAAGACTGCAAGCTATGTGTGAAAATGGACAACTGCCTGCTGCTAGCAAAGAATAGCAAATGACTGTACTAGTATTTTTTTGTACCACCCATTACTTAAAAATCTGAACATCCTTTTGAGAAAATATTAACAACAAATTCTCACTAGCATTTGTTTCTAAGGCAATTGTTGGAGATGCAGTCACAAACATTGCTGGTTAAACAATATTGAGTGCTTTTCCTTTCATTTGTGTCTGTGTCACTAAACAATCATTACAATTTAGAAAACTTTTTTTTTCTCATTTTAAAACACTGGAGTGTATTTTCCAACAGCTATATTCTGTAGCTGCTGTATCTGGAATACCTCTACTGCTAATGAAGCACATAAAAATAATACAATTTCAATGTAAAAAGTATGCTTGGAAAAAAAAATAAAGTTATGGTTTCAGCGCTCCAGAGGAACCACCTGTACTTTGAATATAATCACTGCTATCCACTGTGCTGCCAAGCACTGCTGATGTGATCATACAGTGACAGTAATGGAAACTTAAAGAAAAAATTCTGTTGTCTCTTAACATCATGGTTTCTTTGCTTGTAGATCAGGAAGGCTGTCACTACAAGGTCAGAGTATGAAAACTTACCAAAACCTTATTTAATGAACAATTTACCACATGAACTCATGTATCTTTTTTTTTAATACTCTATTGATGACAATAAAGTAGTAATATTTTTTCTAGAAATGTTTCTTAAATGAAACACATCATGTACAAACATTCCATGTTTTCTATATTAAATGGTTTTTATAGGTAAGTAGTTTTTAAGAAATAATTTTCTATGTTCTATGTGGCTTGAAGCATAAAACACTTTTAGTACATCTTTCTTAGCCACTGAAAGGCTCAAAGTCATAAAAAACCTTATTATAGGGTAATATTAATACTATGAACAAAAATAAATTCCAGACTATTTATCCACAAGGTGAATATTTGTTTTAAAATACAGGAATAAGTGGCATAAAGATTATACAAACTGCTGAGCCTTCAGACACAAGAGTCAACTTTATTTGCTGGAATATTTATTGGGAACCTGCCGTAGGCAAGTCTGCCCCTGCAGGTTTTTTTCTCAGGGCAAAATTTTACCTTTTTTGTTCATGTTGAGAATAGTTTATATGGGAAGGACTTCTTTCTTTGTAATTTTAATGGGACTTTTTACCATGTGTGAAAGTGGAGGCAGTGGGTTATGAAGATAGATGCATTCTACAGCTTTGGTGGAAAGCTGAGGCAGTTGTCTCTGTTTTTTGAGCTACGAGCCACAAGGGGTTGTAATGTACCAGGGAATGCCCAACATATTTGTCCCCAACTTTACACTCCAATGGCTGGACATGGTATAAAATGCATTCTTTACTGAGACTTTAAATACATTTAAAATAATTTTCTTCAGGGTTATGACTTCACAGGCAAAACAGACGGTTTTGTAACACAATGAAATTGAAGTAGAAATCCAATATGGAGATTTTTCTCCATGGTGAAGACAGGTAACTCAGGACAGATTACGTTTTTAACTTTTTACGTGGAGGAAAAATGTCTTTAGGCTTTTTTCCACTAAGATTTTACGTGGAAAGAAGCTAGTTGGATATAAAAATCTATTGTGATTGGCAGAAAGAACATAATACTAGACAGCCACTACAAAGAAAACATCATTGGTCACTGGATGGGAAAAAAGACGTGAAAACTAGCTTCCCAAGATTTTTTTTTTTCCTGTGGTGAAGAAGGGAAGAATTTACCAAGGATAGAGAGAGCATTTCAAAAATCTGCAAATATTTTGGATTTCAACAGCGTTCTAATACAAGGTGCCTTCTTTCCCCAGCCAGTGCCGATGTCAGGAGTGCTTCTGCATTTGTATACCTGTGGATTGGTGTGGCTAGCAGGGGTGCCAGATTTTCTTCATTTTTTCTGAGAATTACTTGTATATAAGCTGTCACCTAAATAGTCATGTTGTTAGATTCTCTTATCTAAGCACCTAGGAGAAGTCTTCAGTTTCGTCTTGGAGAATTGACAAAGGTTAATGACTGACATCTGAAGGGCATGCTTCTCTCTTCTCCTCCGATTCCTACATTAAAAGAAGAATAGTTGCTACTCTCTGTTGGCGCCTTGTTCTCATGTTGCTGAAAGCAGGAGGCAGTGCGAGCTGCAGGAGACTGTCTTGGAGGTTATGCTGCATCATCTGAGAGTCGAGGTAGTGCTGAAGGGGAAGGAGAGAAGGGAAGACCTTGGAAGATCAATCAGGATGCTCGGCAGGACCAGCAGCAATTTTTATCCCATGTGGACTAAAAGAGGACTGACAGAGGCTTGGGAGTACGACACTCCAGAGAGCTGGCAGGACGCTTTCTGTCTCCCTCCAGAGTTATTGCTGTTCTGATGGGTTAGCTGCAGATGAGCTGGAAAAGAAGAAAAAAGAAGGTTGGATCCAACCACTACACAGTTGTTGCTAACTGGAAGTATTACAGCTTCTAGCTGTTCATATAGGTTGGCACTTCTGAAATCTTAACTTCTCAAAAAAATGCACTTAGTCGTAATCGTTAATTACTTAAAAAGCTTCCAAAGATTAAAAAGGCACTTTTGTAGAGCCAGCTACCCTCTAATGCCTCAAAGAGTGTTTCTCAGGCTACATAGACAGACTTATTCTGATTATTTTCTGTTCCTAAATGAAGAGCTCTAGAATCTTTGCAACTTTCTGGATAAGCTGTAAAAAGTCAGAATGTCTGTAAAGACCAAATTAGCAATCATAGTAGAGATAGTTGCAGATGGGATTCAGGGACCATGCACCATAACATATAAAATTGATAAGATATGAATGGGAAGAGAATGTCTTAAAAAGAAATATTGAAATTGCATTAACATGACTGAAAACTTCACCCAAGACACTAGTGTCATTGGCAAGACTCCTTGTCTGAGAGTGCCCAGTGGAGTGAGCACTGACAAGAAATGCAAGCAACATGTGTCTCTGGTTACATATGCTATGCAAGGGGTTTCCCCAGTGATTCCCCCACTCTACAAGGTTTCTGATCCATGCACAGGTAGGAGACTGATGCAGGCTCTCTCATGCAACTGAGCCAAGCCGTTGTTGGGGTTCCTGAGCAGAAGGCATGTCAGGGTTCTGCTCCAAGGTGTTCTGGTGGGAATCGTGTTCTTCCTAGAACATGGCACCTCTAAAATCATATGGCTAGATGCACCTATCGCGTGACCCACTGTCTGTATAACTCTCATGCAACTAGTTTCGTATACAGGGTCCAGTCATTCCCCTCCTGCGAGGTGTGCCTTTATCTTCTTTTGTTGTGCTTTACTCGTCTAGTCTTTGATTTGTCTTACTTTTCAGTGTTTCCTGATGTTTTCAACTTTCAAAGGTTAATGCATTAAGTAATAATGCCTTTCAGACTGTTGTCTTACTTTATAGAAATATATAGAGCAATTTCAAGTGGAAATCCATAGCTCCCTGAGTGTCATTAGCAATTACTAAGCTTTTTCATAGAGAGCAAGGTCAGAGCAGATAAATTAGCGATCCTATATGTGGCTCAGGCTGAGCAAACCAAATATTTTCATATTATTCCAACATTTGAAGTCCAGCTTGAAGTCCAGCTTTGTGAAAAATTATACTGCCTCTCATAACTGAAACAGCCCTGAAAACTCTGTGTTGCTTAAATCCTTTTTTAACCATTCAAGGAACAATAATATAGACAAATCAACTGTGGACATAGAAAACTTTGTCATGGCAAAATTGTTTTGCTGGTAGCTTGACTTTTCATAGCAAATAAATACAGAATAAGTAAGGCAAGCAATTTATTAACTACTATTTGACTTGCTGATCAGATTTAAGATGTATATACACACAAAACCCCCATATACGTTCACACATACCCAAATCATTATTTACCTTTTCAGCTAGCAGATATTTCTTTCTCAAGCAGATGTTTTCCATTTTCAAATAGTCACTGAAAAAAATCACCACATTTGAATTCTCTGTAATAGCTTAGAAGAGCAATACTGATACAAAAAGCTGAAGCTTAACTTTTATGCAGTGTCTCATCTCAGTATTGCTTCCTGCCTTTGGGATGCTTAATGTTTAGTTTAAAAACATTCCAGTGCAATAAATTTTGCTTCGTAATATAATTAAGATTATGTTTGCATTTACTGTACCATTGGAGGGATGAAGAGAAAATTAAGATATTGGAGAAAACAAACACACCCTGTGCTTACCCTTGACTTCCAACATGTTTAAAATGTCCCAATGCAACTCTTGAGACTGTGTACAGAGACCCCAGACCAGGTGCTAGTGAAGTGGATCCCACAGATTTTCCCAGAATTGGATCTACAGAGGTGACTCAAAGCATCTTGGTTCCAAGGAAGCAAGCATGGTGCTGGATATTGGGTTTCTGCAGAAAATATCTACTTAACCCATTGAAAGTTCATTGTCTGGGGGAAAAAAAAGTGATTCCTATAGTTACTGTTATGTATATAGGTTTTGTAAAATGCATTGTAGATAGCATGCTTGAAATGAACATTGAGATAGGCTCAGTATTCAATTCCTGCTTTTTAAATTCACACTTAAATCAAGATTGTGAGAGTAGAAGCACACAAACACAGAACTTTTAGGAACCTGGTAGCAGTGCTAATGATTGGCAGGAAGATCAGATTATAACCATACAAAGGTAATGATTTCACTTTTTATTTGTCAACTCCATATGCATTGGATTGTATGTCTGAGAAATGAGAAGAATGAGAAGACATTTAACATTGATAGATATTACTGGCATTTTGTTCAGTCTCTTTAGTGTGTCTCATATAACTGTTTCTTAAGGATCAGTGATTTAATGATCAGTTTGCTTTTTTGGTTTGCAGTCAGGATTCAGTTCCAAGTATCTGATGCACAGTATTGAGCAACACAAAGGACTGTGTATTCAACTGCTATGTTAGGGAAAAAAAAAAGTTTTATGTTATTTATATACAGTAAGAGACTTTTCTCTTCACATTGCAGAACCAGAAGTTTGATCTGTGGTCTAGCTCTCAATTTTTAATTACACAGTAAAAAAAAATCAGTTTATTTAGCTCAAAGGCAAGAAGGTTAAGGTGACTTAATTAGTTTATAACTACTTTGAGAGTAGAAGGCATCTAGTACTATAAAGCTTTTTTGTAGTAGTCGAAAGCATTTACAGATTTAATGCCTGAAATTTAAATTCCTTAAAGTTGAACTAGAAAGAAAATTAAAATTATTAACAGAAGACAGTTGACAAGGATACCATAAAAGGTGTATCATTTGAACTCAATCAACAGTCTATCTCTTCCTAAAATAGAAGCTTAAGCAAAGACCAAAATCATGACAGACAACGAGACAAAGTTATGGGAAGAAATCCAAAATAATACACTATAAAGAGGTTGGCAATTTATATCTTGATAGTTATTATTCTTTAATCTAAGATAATGCAGAGGTGTGAATACGAAAATAATAATGGAGAATGCATTCAAACTATTTAGAAGAAAGAAGACTATTAAAGAAAGTGGAAGGAAACATATAACCCTAGGTAGGAAGATACTCTGTTGAGTCTGGCAGAAATGAGTGGCTTAGATTTGGAATGAACTAGTAGGGCAGTAACAGGATGATCTGTAGAAAGCCATATGTTAGAAAGGGTGGTACAGTCAGGGCTCGTCTTATCTGCCAAGTCAATGTCTATATAATGTAAGACATATGGCTATGTTCATAAGAATATAGGCAAGGTCAACTGCAAGCAGAAATTCTGTTGCTGAGCTCACTTAATCACTGACATCTATGCTTCCAACAGCTTGTCTTGCTCTAGCAATTTAGCAGCAGGATAATTTGCCTTATGAAGCTTACCAACCTTGACTTTCTAAGAAATGAAAGAAAGGTTTTCCTGGCTACAGTTTTAGCAGAAGTCTAAAACACAGACTTAGTAATAGTACTTACTTCAGAGACCCAACCTGGGGCCTAATTAGTTTTTGTAAAACATTCATTTAAAGTCATATCTTTTAATTGACAAGTAGCTTGTAACTACGGATTTTGTTCTCACAATGTGACAGCACACAAAATAGTGTAACAAGGTGCAATTTTTCCTAGTACTCCTAGTTTAAACCAAAAAAGTGCCAAAGGACAGCAAGGGAGATTTCATTCTGTTTTTCAAAAGATGGAATCAAAATAAACAAGCTTGAATTGTCTTCTAACATGGTGCTTATTTGCAAGTAGTGAATGTATGTCACACGTCAAATCAACTTATCGACTTAAAAAAACTGTCAGCACTATAAGACTGTTTACATATGAACTTAACTCTTATGTCCAGCTATAGGTTGTTTTTTCTTTATTCCCTCCAAATATAAGAACATTCTAATGAATATTTTTAAAAATTTTATATCTACCATGACAGAATGCCATGAAAACCTTTTGTGCTTTCCTGTGCTATTTTGATTTAGATGAGGAAGAATTTTATATAATAATCTGTTATATGTATATGAAAGTGTAATTCGCAATTTTCTTTTTTCATTAAAACCTGTAGCACAGGTTAGGATATATACTTCAAATCTATGCATGGATTTTTATGAAAGAGACAGATAAACATGCAACAGACATCTAACAAATATCTTCCAGATTTTTTCTCCTTTTGAAAGTGCCCACTCTTACGGTGTCTTTTGATTTATCTTCCATTGTCTATGGAAATTTTGTTGTGCTTATTAATCTTCCTTAAGTTACAGTACAACATCATTTATATATTCTGCTAGATAACTTTAGAAAGGCTTCGATCTTTAACAATGTCACAAGAACTTGACTGACTTCGTAAAAACAAACTACTTAACCCACAAAATATGAAGGCACTACTAGTCAGAAATATTCTCTTCAAGCTATTATATTATTCTAAAACTGCACATAAACATCTAGTTTCTGTTAATGCGAGTTACAGAAGAGAAAGCTGTGAATTGACCTGGTCTGGTCTTTCTGGTCAGGTCACAAACAGTGAATGAATGTCCACAGTTACTTACATCAGCTACTTACAACACCTGTCTTCCATGTGGGACATGTCACGGAAAGGAAGGAAGCTCACCAGAGCTTGATAGCCCATGCTGATTCCTTCCTTGGTATGGCCCCTCAGGAATCCAGAAATTGAGAATGTCCCCCTAAACTTGCACTAACCAAGCTTCAAACCCAGTTCTTCTCACCAGACTACAGTACCAGTCAAAATGGGTCTGGTAAGAGCGGGACAAATCATTGTATATGCACAGGGAAATTATGGCAGGAGGCTTAAGGGAGAGAAACCACTAATTGCCTTCAGTATTCCTTCTTGAGTCTTTCACAAGCCAAGGAAGACGACTTTGTTCACTTCTCTCCTCTGGGACTGCTGCTAGAGATTGCTTCCAGAGCTGTTGTAGTCACATAGAGAAAGTGCCCCAACGCTCTTGTGGACCTGGCTCTGGGCACTGCCCTATACTCCTATAGGGCACTGCCCTATACTCCTATACATAGTGGCTTCCATGGACCTTCATGGGCAGTGCAGGAGAATCTCATCTCTGCATCCAACCACATGCAAATTGTTTTTTGCATGATGATAAACTTATTCATGTAAATAAAGATGCTCACAGACATATGTCTTATTAAAATCCAATATAACCTGCAGATCACAATCATACCTGCTTTTTGATTGGGAAAATAGTGGATGTAATTGACTTCAGTAGCTTCACTTTGTTCCTTTTTGCTCTCATTAACAGCACATTCTTTCTTTGTTAATGTTTGCTTATTCCATAGTTACACAGGTTACTGCACTACACATCCTGCCTGATTTCAGTTTGGATCAAAAATACTCAATGTAAATGTGTACACTCTTTGGATAGTCTATTTTATTCCAGACATTGAATTTTAATGAAGGCTACAAAATGCAATGAATGCATATCTCAGGTAACAGGAGAAAGGTGCAACTGGTATTTGCGCTACCAAATTTATTCAAAACAGAGCTTGCTTTTTAAAACGGATGAATGTTTCAAGTCATTTGGGAACGCTTACAAAGGAAAGTGTTATAAAACACAAGATACAATGACACTGAGAGGACAGCAGCATTATTTGTTTCTAGAATGCAGAATTTTTTTGACTGATTTCACAAATCACTGAGATTTTTATTATGTAGCTAACAATTGTTGCTAAAGTATCATTTGAGTTGAAATTTGAGAAAATATGCATGGAAAACAATTGTTATATCACTATTATGGCAACCTCAGTATTTCACTCTCCTGAAGTCTCACAATACTACTAAGATCCTTGTGAGATTGTCTTTTTTCCCTGTAATTTGTAGGGCATTAAACTTGAGAAAGATTACTGCTTCAGGGAATTAGCTGTTATAAATTACTGGTGTAAGGAATTAATACAGAGCTGGATTTTAATTTCCTGACTTCATAAATTGCATTCAGTAGGACTACTCACAATGAAAAATTTTGAGTATCAGGAAGGCTATCACGATGAACTCCTCAGTGTTCTGCTTGTACAGTATGTTCTATTATATATTGTGTATGAATTGTGATTTTTGTTTCCTACCATGTGCTATAGATAAGAAATTAAAAATATAGGTAATACAGAGTGTTCCTTGCAGAGTGGCACTATTTTCAGCTCTTAGCAAACAGAACATGTTGTGCTACGCTGAAGGAATTACCTTTCTGCATTAAATGGTTAAACTCAACAGTTTCGGTAAGACAAGCTACTTAAAAATGCTGTTTTTTTCTGACCAAGTGCTCACAGTAGAACAATAACAAAAGTCGAATCAGCCTTTTGCTAGTTTGAAAAGATTGTATTAGCGTTTTTGCTTTTCCAGTTGTATAACATTTTAACAAATGATCTGACTTTTTAAAAATCTCCTACAGTACATCCACACACTTTGGACACATACTAGAGTATTGTAATACAATATATATGTAATTTATTTTTGAATGAAATTTTGATGGCATTGATTAATTCTCCAGACAACTAGAGTAATTTTCTCTTTGGTGTTCTACTCACAATGGTAAAAGAATTAATAGTATGTACCCCTAAATCCTGTAACTTTAATAATCTGTAAAAGATTGCAGCTATTGCAGTTTAGCAGATTGTCTGTTCTTATGATGTCCTTCAATAGCTGAAGAAATATTCTGATTTTTTAATTACTGAGATTTTGAAAGCTGACAATAGCTTTTATTGCTTGTTCTTTTTGACAGGCACTGTCCTGTCAAACTCTTCTTGGTCTGAACTGTTTCTTCACCCTTATTCTATGCATAGAGCAAAAGAAGATGTAATATTGTGTCAAAATCTTCAAAAACAATGGCAATATCGGATCATTTAAACCAGTACAGATACAGTAGCAATAGCACAGAGGATAAGCTCTGATTGGTGAATTGCAAGATAAGGTAATAATAAATACAAACTTACATTTAGCATATATAGAGAAGCTATACATGCTTAGAATGGATTTACAGAGAAGCTAAACGCACTGTGGTTCAAAGTTGCTTAGCCAGTACCACTCTTCTGTCTTAAAATTGACTTTCCTGGATTTGAAATCATTACCTTGTTCCTCTGTAGTATCTCCCATACCTGATCTCCCAGTCAACAAAGTTTTTAAATGTATGAATAGCAAAACATATTTGAAGTTTCAGTGATTGGAATGAAATGTCAGTTTGACTTAGCTGTATAAGTAGCAGGAGAAATAAATGCGGAAAGCCAGCAATGGAAATGTTTAATAAATTATTTGACCTGTATTTAAAGGTTGACACATGCTTACACTTTTGTTCAATTGAGCCTGATGATTATATCACCCTTAAGGAAAATTAAAGGCCGATTGTTCCATGTGAAATAGCTTGATTTTCTGTAGTAAGCAGTTTCAATTCAAAAGTCTGGGAATAAAATGAAAAGCCCGCAACTCAGAAAAGCTGTGCAAGTTAAAAGAAGTTTGATATTGTTCCTATTTTGCAAAAGAGTATCTGTAAAAGTGCTATTTTGAAAATTAAGTATCCATTCTTCCCCCTGGATAGACTCTCAGAAAACTTTCTTTTGAATTTTCAGACATTTTCTTCTGTATTCCTATTTCTATCACTGGCTTTGACTTTTCAGCAGATGCTCTGCCGTCCCCTGTGTATTGATCCTGACTGGAAGACCATTGCATATCGAGGAGTTAGTGTTCCACATAAAAATTACCCTAAGTATGTCCAGGCCTGTGCTGTGCTGCACATCCAGCATGGCTTTCAGGACTGTGTGGTGCAGCACAAATCCCTTGGCCGCAGGCTGACCTCAGCCAGCTCCCATTTGGTGCTGGTGATTATACCACCTACGTGGCCTTGCCTTTAGCTAGAAGTGCAGCAAGAAGTTATCCTGTGAACATCCCTTCTGTTTGACTGTAGAAATGATAGATTGAGTCATTTCCTTGTAAGAAAATCCAATAATAGCTCAAATGGCCAAAAGAGGAGAATGTCTTCTATGGACAGGGTCTGCATTGCATGCTGCACATGGGTTCCCAGCAACTAAGGGGATGTAAGATTATCTATGCTAGCCTCTTCTTACAGTTTTAGCTCTAATAAATGGCATTTAAAATGATACCTTACAGAGTCTGAGTGCCTTTCTTACGGGGATCATAACAGACCAGCACCCACCGCTGCAGAGCACCCTGTAAGACAATAATTGTATTTGCTCTTTTTCCCAAGATTACCTTAAAGGATTAAACTATAAACAAGTATTTTAAAGATAAACATAGTTGAGTGTGCCAACTTTCAAGAAATCACTTAAGGGGAAAGTTAAGAGAGAGATTAAAAATCTTAGCAAAAAAGTGTTTACTTCTAAAAAGTAGTAAGACAGTAAGAAAGAAGGAGAGCTCACCCCACTCCTATTGAAATGGGAATTGATTCAAGCCTGAAGACACATAAATTACTCAAATATGTAACATGTATTTCCACAAATACGAGGAGAAAGCTGTGTGATAAGACCTGGCTATATTTCATGTCTTCCTGTAGAAGTACCGTGAAACACTAAGGAATTTCCAGGATTTGGGCTGTTCTTGTAAGAAGCTAACTGAGCCAATGGAGATTGTTACAGCCTACTTTAACTTTTCTAGTTGAGGAAACTGTGTCAAATGCCCTGGGAAGTGGAAGTCAGGGCTTCCACACTTGTACCAATCACATGAAGGACTAGAAATCAGTTCCTTTTCAGGCCAGCAGTAAAGTCCATTTCATGCCTGTTCCCCTTGGGGTTCTGCTGTGAACTTGTAATTCCATGCTGAGGCCACAACTTGTCCTCCACTGCCCCCAAGTAATTCTCAAAAGTTGCCTTCTCTTATTAACAGGCTGTCTAGAGGTTTTTGTTCGCTTGTTTGCTTAGTGACTTTGAGGGAAAAAATGAGTAGAGAACATCTTTCAAGAAATGTGGTAATTGTGCATAGCTGGCAACCTTTTAATAACATGCAAAGTGGATTTTCCATCCATATTTACACTCTTCTAGTGTCAAAAAAGGACAAAGCAGGCACAGCTGATGTTATTTTTAGAGCTGGAGCAGGCCTTGTAGAGTATACTGTAGAGCCGAAACTGCCACAAACTGAAGAATAATTACAATCAGGCTCATGAAATTTTAACACAGAAGTGGCTGCATTATTTAGAACATTAATGTGGTTTCAGGAAAAAAGTAATTGCTGGTTATCTATTGCCAGAGACATCGTTTGCTGTCTAACTCCAGGGGTGCTGTTTATGTAGGAATTAATGCAAATCGCTTCAAATATTTTAAGTAAGTCTACAGTAAATATTTTTTGTGTGCTTCAGCTGCCTTTGGTTGAAGAAACTGGACTGGTACCAAACAGAATACATGTAATTTCTCCCTAATTATGGAGAATCATATTTCTTTCAGTTTTCTAGAATGATTTACGTTGCAGAATTTTCCCCATTATAACAAATTCCTCTACAACTCTGTTAGCATGCCAAGCTGACAAAAATCTTGGGCTGCTCAATACATGAGGCTGCCTGTATCAGGAATAAGAAAAAAAATAGTTGATAGCTACTCCCACTTGCAAATTATGGCCACTTGAAAGATGAAGCAAGTATGTCCTTTCTCATATTTTTGTGTGTTACAGCACATTCAAAGCACAAGAGATTTAAAAGTTTGGAAGATATGGAGTTAGTCCATGTGTTCTGTACCAGGGTGGGAGATGAGAGAGGGAGAAAAAGCTGGTGCACAGTTCCTTGCTGGGAACCCCATGCTCATGTAGCATCAGATGAACCCCAGATAGCTTTCCAACAGCATGGTGCACAGATCCTCTCCATGGAAAGAAGCTCCTCCTTTTTGGTCATTCAAGCTATTATATAATTTTCACACAAGAAAACAACTCTATTCATAAAGGATGATTGCAAGAGAACCTCTTACTGCACTTTTAAATAAAAACAAGGCCATTTTTAAATAAAAACACGGCCATGCATGTTGAGGTCCCCATACTTACATTCAAACTATTTCAAGAACCTAACAGTTAAATGGGACGAAATGTGAAGTCACTGTTTGACTGATGTCCTTGCTTAGGTTGCCAGCTAAGACCACAAGGGAACCCTGGCAGGTGTGTGGTTGTGAGCATGCTTCCCAGGGAACTGCATCCAGCACCCACAGAACAGCCGCTGGACCAGGCTTCTGCAAGGTGAAACTCTAAGCCATTACTACCAGCTTCAGCTTAAACAACACAAAATTAACTTCTGTATTTTTAGTAAAAGCCTATCAATATGTGTGCCTGACCCAGCTAGAAGTACTCTACTGCAGTTTCTGTCCTATGCTAGAAAGTTGGCAGATTGTGATCTAGACCTTTCTTATCTTCCTTTTTTTATAAAAAAATTTCTTCATTAACAGTATTTACAATCTAATGAAAAGAATGAAGAATGATGATGTCAAGAAAATAAACAACCCCCCCGCAATGCTGGCTAGAGCTGGTTGAAAACATTACATTGGAAAGGTTTCCATTAGAAATTGCTGAATTATTAAACAAAAACATTCCAAGGGAAGATGTCAATTCAGATAAAGTCAGACGTAAATTAAGCTGATAGTTGGAAACACATTTTGATTCCTGATTAGTTCTAATGTCAATAACACTCTGGCTTTCTTAAATTATGCACTGCTTTATTTTTATAGTGGCCTAACTGAGGTCATTTTATTGTTGCAGGTGGCTTTTATTAACATCAGATAGTATATAGCAAATGTGGGTAGTGAAGGAGTTCACAGAGGATTTCCAGCTTTCCAACCCTTATTCCGGAAGTGTCCTACCATTTTTTTTTTTATTTCCCATTGAAAGTAATATTTTTTTTCTTAATACTACTTCAGCTGTATTGGTCTCCATTAAATAGATCTGTAATCTTACAATAGCAAAACTGTGAAAAAGCCCTGCTTTTCAGTAGAGATAATTTTTTATATGTTTTAATTTCTAGCATCAATTTGTCTTCTTGAAATTTGACAGGCAAAAATTTTTGACTGAAACTTACCTTCCACTCTGGCTTCTGATGCTAAGTTTTAGAGATCCAAACAAGAATGGTAATGTTCTTGAGCCAAAAAGTTAGTTAACATTGAGCATTCTCTGTGCAGTCAGAATCCAGTGTTTGTCCTCTCTTATTTTTAAAAATGTTTACTGTTGGCAGGTAAAACAGACATTAAAGATGATATGAAGTTGTAGAGAATATAAACAAGAAAGGAGAAAAAGTGGAGTGGAAAGAAGATGAGAAGACTGAAATGCGTTATTCAGCTTCATTTAAGGTATGCCCTTGTAAAGTAATCTGAATTATGTAAAGCTGCTATACAGTTTAACAGATGATAGTTCCATAGAGTTCTTCAGTGAGTTTAAGTGTACAGTTACTTACTAAAAGGAGTTATAAATTATGAGAGCAAAGTTCATCATTAACTGTTCATCAGATTACAGCATTAATATGTCACATAAGTAATAGGCCCATAAAAATTTAAACTGGCCTGTAATGATTTAGGCTAGCTACAGATTCACCAGCAGAACTGTTTAAGCCCCTGCCAAGCATTACTTGCATCACACATTTAATTGTGCTAGCACATCAGTTTTTACATCTGCGTGGTGAAAAGTCAGGGAACTCTTCTGTTTGAAAAATAACCTCATTAAAAAAAAAAGAAAGAAAACCCCATCATTTCCCTCATTTTGTTTACCATGAGGTCTTACAAATGGTTCCAGAAAAACAGAGGAAATTGGGGATTAAACTGGCCTTTCTGCAAAAAAAAACCCCACATCTGCAACCTTAGAGTAGAAATATTCTGTCATAGGATTTGACTGCAACACAACTCTTCTTCACTTCTGACCTTGCATTGTGAACTCTCACGTTCTTATCACCTGTCTTGTGAGTCTTAAAGCACCCCTTGGATTCATTTAACAGATTCTCAACTTTCTTTTATTAAAAAGAGATTTTCTCAGTCCTCATGGCTTTAGAAAAATTAAACTTAACTGAACAATATT
Organism: Nipponia nippon; assembly: GCF_047370975.1. Classification (NCBI taxonomy): domain Eukaryota; kingdom Metazoa; phylum Chordata; class Aves; order Pelecaniformes; family Threskiornithidae; genus Nipponia; species Nipponia nippon. The sequence goes on from NW_028262291.1 coordinate 38,760,223, forward strand.
GAATCCTAAAAGCAACACCAAAAAATAAAAGACTACTCAAAAACTCCTTGAAAACTGACTTGGTATTTCTGGACATTTAGGGCTGGCAATACTGCTGATGCTCATATGTGGGTGAACAGTTAGGTCAGAGGTATTTTATGGACTGGCTACAATGACAGCTTTATACCACCTGGAGAGTTTCTTTCTGCCATCTGCTTGGTGACAGCACAACTTGACAGGAACAAAGGACTAAAGTCTCATTCCTCATTTTAGCCAATTTAACCAGAAAACTGCCACAACATCTTAACTGAATGGAAAACTCATCTGTGACATTGTCCCTAATAAAAAGATGTTGTTTTTTTAAAAAAGCAGAATACTAATGAAATACAATGACATTTGCAATCTATTGAGCTTTTTTTGTCTTTATTTTGCATGAAGAAAGCAATAGGTAACCCACTTATTTTGGAACTTGAGCCTTCTGTGAACTCTAAAGAAGAAATGACTACACTGATGGTAATTCCAGTAACCAGGCTTAAAGACTTCATGTAAGTTACTAATGAATTTAACCAAAGTGAAACTTATGACAATTTTTCCTGTTTAATTGTATTATTGACTGCGTATACACAACAGTATTATGAAGATTTTGGTTGCAGTTTCATAGCAAAATGTATTATCAGTCTTGTGTTTTATGTTTCAATTTAGTCCTAAATCATTCTTTTAAACTGTAAATGGTGACATGTGGTATCTGTTTTAAAGGTGAGTCAATAAGATTTTCAGACCCCAAGTATGTGGTGCTTTAACAGACTAGAAGCAGAGCAGTATCTTAGAAACATTTTTCCTGAAGCCATTGAAGACGGAGTGATATCACAATCCTTTTGAACAAAAAAAAGGCTGGTAGGGCAGACAAATGAACCTTGACATAGGAGAGAATGAAAAAGGAAATGGTGTTGAAGAAGGAAAAGGAAGATATTTTGATTTCTTAGATGAAACTGTGGGGCAAAAGCTGTTAGAAGAGACCCTCTCTGTACCTCATGTTACGTGATCTCATGTTGAGCTGATGGTCAGATGTTCTGTAGTCAGAAGACTTGACAGTCTCTTGGAAAATGCTCAAGAACCATGAAGAAATTGTACATATATTATTGATTTTGTCTACATCTGTATACCTTACCTATAAGAAAGAACACTCCAGCCATGCTTTCATATTATGATTTTGGCCTCCACACATAGGACTTTAAAACATCTAGTATCTGGACTAGCACACAATTAAGCAAATCCGCCCAGATATTTTTTTTGTAGTCTCATGTACAGACTTGAAGTTGGGTGGATGAGTCCGATCTGCAAACTGAAGTCCTTGTACCCACTTAATATGGATAGCTCACAGCTAACACTGTTAGAAAGGAACTTCTGACATCATGTGCCAAGAAACTCAGGGCACAGCAGAGGCTGGGCTTCGTGAAAGACAGGAAAGCTGAAAGCAGATGGAGTCCATTGGATGGAACTCAAATACTACAGATGATTGACTACCTAAAAATGAGTCTTTGGCCAGGGCTTTGACAAATTTGCAGAAAAATTTTCACTGAATAGCTTATTTCAATCCCTGTCATTTTATTTCTCTTAAAGGACTGCATTTTTTTATGCTTAGTAACTCTAACATTTTATCTTCTTTTGTAAGATTCTGGAAGTATAGACTAAAAATTATTTGCATGGAAAAAACCACATTCTTCTATTAAAATCAAAAGCAAGTTTGCATGTGTTTTGACTTCTAATGAAAAACATGTTCCAGAATATAAAAATACTATTTATGAAATTGTCATATGCTAATGTAGTAGGCATTTTCAAGGATTTCTGAAAGTGAAGTACTATCTTCCTACAGCTATAAGCTACAATATTCTCCTCTGTCAAAGGAAAAACATTTTTCAGTTAGAAAATAGTATTTTATGTCAAATTCATGTTTACAGAAGGAAAAATACTTTATTCATCCAAGTTGCTATATAAAGGATTCATTCTCTTCACACCTCATGACCTTCTGGATCTTTGGAAGACTTTGTTTCCTAGGCAGTTGAAAATGAGAGATTCATTGTAAAAGGGCTGGCAAAATGAAGAAACAGGAGGGGATTCTGTGACATGTCTCAAATGGGTGCTTTCAGGAGGTACTGAGTTACGCTAAAGACACCTTCCCATATGCTGTATGCACATTTCTAAATGAAGTACTGGAGGATACACTGTTTTTTTACTGATTAAATCTATTTTACACTTATGGCATGCTACTCCATAAATGATTTTGCCTGATAGCATTGCTGGTTAATGTACTATTTGTCACCCTTGACTCCATGGGAAAGATTTTAGAGCTTATAGACACTGTTTTGCTGTTCAACTGATAGGAAAATATCTGACAAAAGAAAAGAAATGTGTCATCTTTCTTATTAAAGGTTTATGAATAAAAGAGTACTGAATGACTGAGATATATTAAGCACATTATAGAAAATTATAGCAGATTATAAAGCATTTATAAGTATAAAAGTAGAAGGTTTTACAAATATTAAAAGCCACAGGTATTGACCAATTATGTACTAAGAATTCCAGATATGTTACATCAACTGGCTCATTCAGTAGTATTTTCAGGTTTTTTTTTTTGCTAAGTTAGTGTACATTTGAACCTTCTCAGGCTGAGAGATGTGGATACATGTATAGAACATTTTGTCTGGGGTATTAGATGGTCCTTTAACTCTACAGTGTAGATGTATTACAAGGAATTAGTTTAGAATGTACATTAGGCTTCAGCTTGTTTTAAGCCTCAGCGATAGTGTCAAAAAGACTTGGACACCCCCTGGCTATGCTCCTTTTGCTAGCAGCTGGAACAAAAGTATGGCTAAATAAGCTTCTGCTGTAGACTAAAAGTAAATATATTTGAATTTGTATATTGATACAGTTCTCATTACTGTAGTTAGAAATGCAAATTGAGACACTCTAATTATGGCTACCATATGACGTAGATTTCTATTAATGATAATTTTAGGGGTTTGTTTTTGTTGAATTAATATTAATAAACCATGACTTTTTCTTGCAGAGAACATTATGTATCAAACAGTTGCTTTTGGTACCATGATATTCTGCTGCAATGATGTACAATTAAAAATCAAATGTCCCATCTGTCCTCTCCCTAGATCTGGTTTCTAGCATCTCTACATAACTAGATATTAACTAGAGTTAACCTTAGCAATGACACTTAAATAAAGCTATGCTTTCCAGAGTCGTTATGGTGCTCTGTCTTGTGGCACTCGTTGACAGCACAAACTCTACATTGCATACCGATGTGCCAAGGCAAAGCCAGGCTGACTTGACCTATGCTGGATGAAGGAAGAGTTCCAGGTAGCCTCAGGTTTGCACTGTACCCATGATTCCCTCTTGCTGCTTTTAATGCAGTTTATTAAACTGGCAGACTAATTTTACAGAGGATCTGGCATATTGACAATAGCTCATTTCAATGAAGAAGCACTCCTCTAATCATGAATTTATGTTGTAACTTTTATTATTACAATTTTATATCACTGCAGGTTAATACCAGAAACAGTTTGGACCTGGTACTGAATTCAGCTTTTTTTTGTTTGGTTTTCTTATTTATTCATGGTTTTTCAGTTTGGGTTTTTTGTTGGTTTGGTTTTGGTTTTGATATTTTTTTTTACTGATGCCATTAGTTGAACAATCACTAAGGGGAAAAGTAATTTAAGTAACACGTAAATGGGTTCTTGACTGTGGTGTTAAATATAGGCTCTCAAAGACTACCTTAATAACTGTCATAGTTGGTTTCACTGTTTTCCAGCTACTTTTCTATAGCTGTCTAGACTAGGTGGCTTGCTATAGTGGCTGGAATGAACGACCCAAACCAGCTCTGCATAGCTCATTTCAACCTACATCATTATTGGTGACAAAGGAGAGAAAGACTGAAGAACTTTTGAAACAAAAATGCAGATTAGATCTTTTTTTTTTAGCTGTGTATGCATAAAGACCCTAGCAGGAACTATAACATGCATTTCACTTCCTCATGCTAAACCCTTTCTGATCCAGTTATGTTACCTCTTTATAAAAGAGATATTTTTCTTTACTTAATTAATTAAATTTCTAAATATTTGAGCTGGAATTTTAGTTAAGATGACTAGAGAATTCATACAATCTTTATAAATATATGAAATCAGGGTGAGCAACACCAAGGAGAGAAAATGAAGTATTTTAAGATCATGGAAGCTTGTCTGCATGAATAAATCGTGAACTATGTAAATGACTGTAAACTTAATAATTTCTCTCAAAAGGTCTTTAATCTCTAATGTAGTGTCAGAATTTGAACACAGATGTACAGGAAACAGGTTTTGACTTGCCTGTGGAGTTATTCTTTGATAGAAGGAAAAAGCTGTAAATCAGAAAGCTCATCATAGAATGGTTACTTAAGTATTTTCTTCCATGACAAAAAGAATATAGAAACACAATCAATCAAGTCAGTTCCTTTTGTCTGACTGTTCTTAGGCTTGTTCTGAATTCAGCAAATTGCTTATTAGTTATTAGACACTGGACTGAGTAGACATATTTCAATATGTACTAGCCACATATTGGGTAATAAGCTCTCTACAGTTATGAAAGTATTCAATAAAGTTCTTTTATACAACATATTAGTGCTTTAAATCGTGTGTGAAGAAAGACACTTTGCGAAGTTACTGGTGTTTGGAATTGCACTGCAAGTGTTTTGACTCTGAAATTTGTCTATAAAAAAAATACATAATCTACTTCATCCATTTCCTAGTATATTGAAAACTATTACACCATGAAATAGTCCAAATCTTTCTCTCATTGAATTTCACCTGAAATGACAACACAATTAGGCCTCAGATATTAAGGAAGTTTAAAATCTAACATTTCTGTACAACATAGAATAGATTCAGGTAGCACCCTCTTTCCTCTTGGACAAGTTCCAAAAGACCCTGAGAGAGTTCCAGGTCTTTCACTTATGAAGAGAATAAGAAAATTGATTTAATCAAGAGGTCCAAGAGTGCAGTATCAAAGGGAACAGTATAAACCAAGGCTGTGGTATGTAAAAGTAGGTTGTTGTTTAAACATCAGAAAAAGAATGTTCTGGTATCTATCACAGCTTGGAAAAAATGTATTTAAATGTGAATACTGACTTCCTTAGAAGTTCTAAATAAAGCAAAAGAACTTTGATAAGTCCCATTAGAAAAGGCTTGGATTGAAACTTAATTGAAAAATAGCAATGTTTTAGCTTGTACAAGTTTTATGGAATTAATATTTCAATTAATGCTTCATTTCTAATTTTCCATAGAAAAAAATCCCAAGCTTCTCGGATGAAATAGGTAAAAAACCTGTGGACTGCAGTCTAGCATGCAAATTCTTTCACAGAAGAACACTGTGAACAAGAATATCTCACTCCATCCTTAGGAGGAATAACAGCTTCTTTAGTAAGATTAAACAGACAATGCAAGTACCTGAGGATTTCAGGATTCAGAAATAATTTTTTAGCTTGAGGAAAAAATCTGACCTCCTTCCCTTCCCATGATATTCTAGTCAGGGCTTTTGGGGGGATTGGGGTTGTGGGGGGGAAAGTTTAATATATGTAGAGCATAGAAAGTTTTTCCAAAGTTAGGCTGCCACTATGATATCATAATGACATACTTCAAAATTCCTGATTGGTATAAAAAGGTGAGGAGAAGAATTTCAGTCTGATGTAGTAATATAAAAGTGCTCTTTTGCTAGGAATGGAATTAATACATTGCTTTGTCACAAATAGTAAAGGCAATTATCTCGAGTGAGTAACAGAAAGAAATATATGAATCTAAACTTTTGCGTTTCTTTAATGTAAAATGTGTCAAATTAAATTATGCTGAGGAAAGACTAAAAAACTAAAAAAACCCAACCAAACGAACCAGAAAAGATTTAACGTGGCAGAAATAAATTGATGAAATGCTTTTAGGAAAGCTTTCTATCAAAGTCTCTATTGATCACTGTTGATATCTGTGAGATTTTACTCTGATGAGATCCAAAGGACATTTCCTGATCTGGGAGTAGCATTTTGGGTTGCTTAGTCATGCTTTAGTTAGTCTAGCTTGAGAAACACCCTTGAAGGCTATAAGAAATGTCAATGTAACTGTATTTTTCCATTGTTTGGACTAGATATTGTAGCTAAAAAACTCATTTATTTTCCCAGAAATGTATATTATTCATATAATAATGCTAAAATGGAAGTATTTTGCTTCTTTGTATATTTCGGATTTGATGTTTTTTGGTTTGCGTCTTATCAGTTTACTAAATGGGAAAAAAATGAGGACTATTACAAGAGAGATTGTGTTTCTGTTCATCCAGGCTTGTAATTCTCAGTACCAAATATTTTGCTTAAATGGTTCTGAAATCAATGTTATCTCTAAATATGCCTGACCTAGAGATTTGTGTTTTTGAAGAGTCACTTTGACTGTAAAATATACATGTTCCTTTCCACCAGAGGAAATATATATTCTTAATAGTCAGCATATATTTTCTCAGTACTCTCAGACTGAGTGTTTAGTACTCAGTCACTTTTCTGCTGAAGTGGGATTCTGCGTAAGTTTGCATTCAGTGTTCCCTTGGATTTGACCAATTTATCACTGTCTCTTCTCATTGTAGTGCAAACAGCTTTTAGCTGCATACTGGCCATGCAGTGATTTTCAGTATATTGAGTAGCAGCCATTAGGAGCAACCATTATACTAATTTAAGAAATAGAAAAGGTTACAGAATTTTGATTGAACTATTATTTTTGGCAAAACTTATTTTAAAAAAATTTGTATTCTTTGCAATAACTCTACTGCAAGAGATATCTAGAAACCCATTTAGGAAACTTGTGCTCCAGAAAGAAGAAAACCTCTTGAAAATTACATTCTTTGGATAGGTGTTTGTTACTTTATATTACTGTTAGTATTTTTCCATTTTTTTCATGATGTCTTACTTACAAATGCATATAGTAGATGTCATGTCACATTTTATCCTATGACAGATTATGTGATGACAATGTAAAAGAACTTAAATATTCTAGGTTTTTTTGTGTCTACTTAATTTAAAAAATGAAGGGCAGATGTCACATAGAAGAGGTCAACATATTTTTTCAGAAGTATCATGTTGGGTACAAATTTGGAATCAAACTATTTCAGAACATGAATGCTTCCCACAAACGGAAACTCTCAGTCTCTCTTAAGTCTAATTACAAGTGTAATAGTAGTAACATTCAATTTTTTTTTTCTTTTACAGAGGATAAAATCAGATAACAATATATAATTAATAATGGAGCACCCATCTCCTACACTGCATAAAACATTGTAGTTGCATATACCTAATGAGGAGGAGAAAGGTAATTTCTACTTGCGCAGGGAGAAAGATGATGCGGAAATATTGGGGGAGCTTCTGAGGATAATGGAATTGCAAAATCAAGAGTTGAGCCTAACGGACTGCTGAGGGTGGACCATTAATATATACTGCTATCTCCACACCTCTACATTCATTTATCTTTTTCCAAACAAGTAACAACAGAAACTGTACTTTAAACAAGGTTTCTATTCCACTGGTTTTTTTTGTTGAGTTTGTCTGGTTTCACATCTTCAGCACTACATCTGTTACTTTCATTCTGCTACCCATGGCCTTGCATGATCATACAAACCTTCCAGCTATCTCCCTGGGCTTTGTCTAACCTGACACAGTACCAATTCACTCAGCATGTTTTCTATCTTATTACATCTCTCAACAGCATTATTCACGTATGTTGCCCGTATACCTATTATTTTGTCCTTGCCAGATCCGCCTACTTTAATTTTCTTAAAACCAGGATGGAAACTACAGAAATACCTCTTCCTCCCCTGTTCCAGATTTCTTACTATCAGTTGTGGCCACGTCTATTCAAAGTATGAATCCAGGTAGTAAGTTTCCAATTAATCCTGGTCACAATATCCATAAAGATGAGATCCTTTTCCCTGCTCGTTTCCCAAATAACTCCTTAAAGCTTTCTCAGAGAATCAACCTTTGATCTTATTTTTCATGCTAAACTTCATATTCATGCAATGTTTTTTCCATTTTTTTTTTCTTTAGGAAAAGAAGGCATCAAATGAAAATCATTATTCTCCATGAATGTCGCATGAAGACACCTTGACCTAGTCATCCTTCACCTGGTCATGTAGAAGTCCAGTAGTATCTTGCACAAAGGTGAGGGAAAATCAGTAGATATTTTTCCAGGTCCCAGTATGATTTTATATATATATAAAATATAGCCAGAGACTCATGGCTATACCTGCAACTGTTCCTGTGGTCACCCACCACATATTCCCTTTCATGAGTTTCAAATGTAAATAATTTTTATGACGTGCCCACTAGCATACTTTGAGATCTCTAATTATTTTATCCTTTGTTCTTTTACATGACAACAGTAACAACACCTGTGTAGTTATTAAAATGTTTCAATGCAGTAGCAAAAAAAAAACCCAAAGAGTTGACAGAATTAATTTAAAACTCATCAGGATAGTGCAGAAGAACGTACCTCAGCATCTTGACTTCCTACTGGGGGTGAGTGAGAGCGAGCGAGATGGTGTGGGGCTCTTACGAGATCTGAATAAGAAACACCTGGCAACAAATAGCATAATAAAATCACTGTTTTAATAAGAGAGAATAAAAAGAAGAATATGGCTAGCAAATACATTTTATTTCCTTTCAGATGCTGGGAATCCTGCATTCGTGCAATGTCAGACAGACCCCAGATGATTTTTCCATGGCACACTGTGCAGGTCCCATCCGTGGAGATGTTCTTCCTCCCTCCTATACTGTGGTGCCTTTTATTTTGCGTAACAAACAAAATCATGTATCTTCTCCTGACAGGCTGGAATGCCACCTCTGCCTTAACATCCACCAGTGCGCAGCACAGGCCGGCACGGGGTGTTCCAGCAGGCTCCCTTACAGCAGCTGCTCATGCTAAGGGGCTTCTCAGGCCTTAAGTACAAGGCCCAATAGAGCAGGCATGGTTTGCTCAAGATCACTAACTCCTTGAACACAATGTATTCCACAAGGCTTCAATTATGAAATTTTGATTTTATAGGCCATTTTGTAAGAAATAAGTTTTATCAACTTGTTTTCTTTCTTTTTTTTTCCTTTTTTCTCTGATGGTTTTAAAATGGAACTCAATAATTTTGTGCAAATTTAACACTGTAGCGATGGGTACTGTCCTGGTTTCAGCTGGGATAGAGTTAATTTTCGTCTTGGTAGCCGGTATGGGGCTGTGTTTTGGGTTTAGGATGAGAACAATGTCGATGATACACTGATGCTTTGGTTCTTGCTAAGTAGTGCTAAGCTGTTGCTAAATAGGTGCTAAGTGGCGCTCACACCGGTCAACGACTTTTCAGCTTCCCCTGCTCTGCCGGGTGCACAAGAAGCTGGGAGGGGGCACAGCCAGGGGGGCTGACCCAGACTGGCCAAAGGGCTATTCCATACCGTATGACCTCATGCTCAGTATATAAACTGGGGGAAGAAGAAGGAAGGGGGGGACGTTGGACATGATGGCGTTTGTCTTCCCAAGTAACCGTTACGCGTGATGGAGCCCTGCTTTCCTGGGGATGGCTGAACACCTGCCTGCCCATGGGAAGTAGTGAATGAATTCCTTGGTCTGTTTTGTTTGCATGCACGGTTTTTGCTTTGCCTATTTAACTGTTCTATTTTATTTTTCTTCAATTATTAAACTGTTCTTATCTCAACCCACGAGTTCTCTCCCTTTTACCGTTCCGATTCTCTCCCCCATCCCACCGGTGGGGAGTGAGCGGGCGGCTGCGTGGTGCTTAGTTGCTGGCTGGGGTTAAACCACGACAGTATTCAATGGCCTTTTATTTCAATTAGTTGAGCTAGCATTGAATAAAACTATTAAAGGCATAGGACAATTGATAAGCTTGCTTCTATTAGAAAATTCTTCTGTTGGGGTAACTTTGGCTATATTCACTTTGCCTTTTTAAGATCATCAAGTCCAACCATTAACCTAGCACTGCCAAGTCCTCCACTAGACCATCTCCCTAAGTGCGACATCTACACGCCTTTAAATACCTCCAGGGATGGGGACTCAACCACTTCCCTGGGCAGCCTGTTCCAGTGCCTGACTACCCTTTCAGTGAAGAAGTTTTTCCTAATATCCAATCTAAACCTCCCCTGGTGCAACTTGAGGCCATTTCCTCCTGTCCTATCACTTGTTACTTGGGAAAAGAGACCGACCACCACCTCGCTACAACCTCCTTTCAGGTAGCTGTAAGAGAGCAATAAGGTCTCCCTTCAGCCTCCTCTTCCTCAGACTAAACAACCCCAGCTCCCTCAGCCGCTCCTCATAAGATTTGTTCTCTAGACCCTTCACCAGCTTCGTTGCCCTTCTTTGGACACGCTCCAGCACCTCGATGTCCTTCTTGTAGTGAGGGGCCCAAAACTGAACACAGTATTTGAGGTGCGGCCTCACCAGTGCCAAGCACAGGGAGACAACCACTTCCCTGGTCCTGCTGGCCACACTATTTCTGATACAAGCCAGGATGCCATTGGCCTTCTTGGCCACCTGAGCACACTGCTGGCTCACGTTCAGCCAGCTGTCAACAAGCACTGCCCAGGGCCTTTTCCACCAGGCAGCTCTCCAGCCACTCTTCCCCTGCCTGTAGCATTGCATGGGGTTGTTGCGACCCAAGTGCAGGACTTGGCACTTAGCCTTGTTGAATCTCAAACAGTTGACCTCAGCCCATCGATCCAGCCTGTCCAGGTCCCTCTGTAGAGCCTTCTTACCCTCCAGCAGATCAACACTCCCAGCCAGCTTGGTGAAGAGCTCATTAACTTCCTTTCTTCCCTCCAGAAATTGCTTTAAGGAAGTTGTATGATCAGATACACCTAAGGAAAGCAGGAACCCTCAATGGAATTAAGTATTCTGGGCTACTTAATTAGTTTTTAAGTGCAGGAGTTATGTATTCAATTTAAATGAGTCACACTGGGAGGCTGATAGATTTCTTTAGAAATGGGGGAAAGAACTTTGAAATACAAGAACATATATACATGAAAATGGGAGGATGTGAAAAGTATGTGTTTCCCTTTTTTTTTTTTTAAACCCCAGACAAGATTTTTGGAGTGAGTCAAAGGAAAAAGAATGGAAAGGGAAAAGAGGGACCTTCAGCAATGGAACTAATGCTTTAAAGTTTGGAAGGATAAGAATAAACCGTGAATGCAAAGTATCTTGCCGAGTTATATGTTTCAATTGCCTTTTTTTTTTTTTTTAAAGAATAGCACAAGCTCTGTTAGTCTTAAAAAAATCTGAAAAGAACAAGGATAGGATAAGTATCAAAGCACATCTACGACTAAACCCCAATCTTATCATAGGAATTCATAAAAAATTTTGAATAAAATAATAAGAAATTCCACAGAGGTAGATGGAGATTGGACCAAACTGTAGTCTGGGTTTATTAAAGCAGAAATCTGTGGAAACAATGTAAAGCACAGAAGACAATGGAATAAATCAGGTTGTACTGAAAAGGGAGCTGAGTAGAAGGTTACTTCTGGGAACCATTATACAACTGCCACTAATCACATTGGCAGAAAACCTGGGATCTTATCAGTTAGAAATGACAGATAATCTAATTATCCTAAATGTGCCAGCACTGATGGCAGACATTAGTGGTAAAGAAGAAAAAGGTTTACTATGGGGAACTTGGGAGGAAAGTAAATTAATTTTAAAACTCTAGATGAAGAAAGCATCAAAGAATACATTTATCTTTGAGCAAAGAAATAAGTCCTATCTGAAGTTAAATCTTTAATTAAGGAGTTTGTTAAATAGTACTAATGAGACAGAAGTAGGAAGGAATTGACAGAGATGTGCACACTGGTAAAGGGGAAAAAATCTGTACCAGCTCCAGAAATGTTCTGAGCAAATGGACTGGGTTCCTTCTGTGGACCAAGAGAGCCTTAACTATCTCACTGATAATGTAAGTAGTTGTCTTCTTTTCAATATAACAAGAACAGTTTGAAGCCTCCATCCCCCTTAACTTTCCCTGTGTCTGTTCATAGTCTATGCACTTTGTATACAAAACGTATTTTGGATTTTGAATGTACTTACTTGTTATCAGTGCAACTTTTCTGTATACTTATCAGGTGTATCAATATAATGTATTTTAAAACAAGAGTCTGAAAACATAATTGGATGATGAACCGATCTCTAAAAACATATACCTGATATTCGATTTAAAATTGCAATTGATAGCATGGACTGAAATCTTAACTACCTTTCAGGGAACTCTATAGTTTTTTTTTTTTCAGGTTGGGTTACCATATATAAATGGCACTCATTATATATTAGCTGTTATTAATTGCTGTGTATTTCAGTTCAGAGTTCTCTAGAGATTGGGATTTTTAATTCAGCATTTATTAGAAATGACAAGACACTTGCTAGAGATATTTGCCTTTAATATTTCAGAAAATCTACTGGTAATGACTCTGCAATTATAACACACAATATTGGGAAAGATTTTGCTAATAAAAAAGCAGGAAACCTCTGCGACATGATGATGTATTAGTCATTAACAAAGAATGAAGAGCTGATCTATGTTTCTGCTACTATAGTCTAAGATTTAGAGGCTGTAGCTTGCTCATAAGACTTCAACTTGGACTGATACGTGTCGTAAAATGTTTAAACTTTTGATTATCCTCTCACTTCTATCATTAAATAGATTATCAAGAGATTAAGTTTTGATGTTTTTGTTGCTATTTTTATATAAGAAGAACAAAATAATTAAGCTTAAAGGATTTAGAGTTTGTGTTCATGTAAATCTGTACAGGTACATTTGTAAATATGTATAAATGGAGAAATGGTGTTCTCCAGAGTGTTTTCACCATCAGCTTTCCTATTTGCAAACTTGTTTTCTTTCTGCTAGGTTATGCGATAAAACCTGTTTGCACACCCACAAAGGATCGCAGAGAGACAACAGCAGACGGGAGAGCCCAAGTAATACCTTGCCCTGGCTCCTCACAGGCCCACCATAGGAGCCATCAGCCGTCCAAGGCCCATCTCCACAAGCCCAGAGGAGCACATTTATAATGGGCCTCAGGGCACTTTCATACATTAGGGAATATATCCATATATATTGATGTTGATTGATTTCGGTTTACCCCTGTTTCTCATTGGTTTCTCTTGTGAGGTTTTGGTTGTTTGGTGCAATAAAGTTAGTTGTCCTTCGTTTCGGTTAGTCTTAGTGTACCTCTGTGACATATGCAGCTGACACAGTTCTGCTGCCAGCGTACAAGTCCCACTCTGCACCTGTGGTCCTGATCAGGTGTACCAGAGTACATGTCTTACTCTTGTGTGCTGGAGTTTTTGGTTTGATTTTCTATTAGCTACTCTACTCAACTGCCCATTTTTCCTGTATCTAAGACCAGCCCTATTATAACCAGCACATAAGTAATGTAAGTAAGCCAGATGATTTAAATCATATATCTAGTGTCCCAAAGTTAGGAGTGGACACAATGATCATGTGAATCTCAGTCAAGTGCTTCAACCACATCGTTGTGATACATGTTTTCAAAACAATATTGAAGTTAACATCAAATCAATGATATCCTTGGAGGCTATTATATAATTTCATTGATATAGGAAACAAAACTTAACTCTGAACTTACTTGCTTTTTGTGGTTTAAAACAACCTGTTAGTTTTGTGGTACAAGTTTGCTTAGAAAATAAATTCATTGAATGTAAGAAAAAACATTGGCTTACTTCATCAAAGATCTTACAGCAGAGTGGATAAATCTGTTCTTTTGATGGAAAAGCTTTGAAAAGTCCATCTTTGTTTACACTTTCCAGCTTCTGAATATTGGAACTATGATAATCAGCACATAGGATGAAAAGAATAACTGAGCAGAATTTTTCATAAGCGGAGATAAACTGTCTAAATTAAAAAGATGCTGGTAAATAATGGCATTCTGAAGAGCATAATTATGACATGAGAAGAGAGAGATAATATTATTCTATTGATATACTGAAAATAGAAAAATATCATTACTAATGGCACTTCAGCCAAAAGCCGTCCTAACGAGTAACGTTTCATTGTTTAGCTGTACCAGCAGTTGTACCTAAGAATATGGCTGTCCAAATATGACCTGTAAAAAGGACTACATGATTCATAACATACCAATGTGATTGTTGTATTCAGGCACAGAACAAATGCAAACCATATTTATCAAAACCAGCAGGTAACTGAGACAGGGTGAACACTTAGAAGCCACATGAGGTTGCATCAAATGGCATAAATGATCCAAAATCCCCTCTGAATACTGCAGGATCAACCATTATCACTTTATCTCCTTGTTTATTATGGACTTGATTCAAAGTATGTCAGCCTTTGCCAGGGTGTTTGCCCTAATTTCAGTTACCATCAGAAGAATTCCTAAATCAGGTGGTGGTTGTAATGGATCCTGGTGAAGAACAAAAAAAACAGTCATAAAGCACTAGCAGAAAAGAAAGGAGTTGTTGCTGGAAATTTGTCTTTAGACATCTGTCCGTGGAGAACTAAAACTTGTTCTGTAAAAATGGGAACCAGCCAGATTTTTATTCTTCCTGGTGAAGGTGTCTTCATAGAAGAGTGTGACAACAGCTATAGCTTGATTAGAAGTCACATGATAGGGTGAAAACGAGTACTATATTGCTACTTAAGAGCACTTCTCTATCATTGTGGGGCATGACTGAGATCTCTGAAAGAGCAGTGATGTATAAATTCACTATCATGGCTGTGTTCGGGTTCAGTGTCTGTGGTCTTAGTGCTAGCTATGTTTTAGAAGATGTAACCCTTTATTGTGGATGTGCTGACAAATAAGTGCCTACAGTAAGGAGAAAGTGGATACATCTGCACTGCATCTTAGAGACTTCACTAAGGCAGTCCCCAAGGTCAGGAGCATGTGCCATATAGATGACAAGCCTGTAAGGATGGTCGCAGGTATGGCTAGGGGCTACCTTTCAGAGCAAATGAGACTGCATGTACATTAAAGACTAATACTAAAAGGCAGCAAGTAGGTGGGTTTCAAAATGTATTCTACACATAACTCCTTTCTGCCAGTTGAATGCTGTGTAGGTACAGTTTGCAGTGCCTAATTTTTCTATCCAGGATGAAAGAAGTGACATTGGCATAATTTTTTCTCAGCAATTCATGTTGTCTTAATAATAACAACCAAGTTGTCCAATTGATTTTTTCCCCCTAGCTGCTATGATGTATGTTAGCACTGCAGTCACCATTGTATTAAATAATTTAAAATTTGATACAATTTCTTTTCAGAATTGGTGGTGTCTGTAAAACAGTGAGGGCAATTAATCACTGGCACAGACATCTTCTTCATTACTTGGTGACTTTAATTAAAACTGGATTTCCTCCTAGAAGTAATGAAGTAAGTTTTCAACACACTTACAGTACTGAGACTCCTAATTTCCACTTTTGAAACTCTTGTGCACTCTAGTGGGGGGCATATCAAATGTTTTGACAGCACCGCAGACAGCCTGATTGACTGGTGCCAGTCAGAAAAAAGTGTCAGGTTGCTTCAAGTGATTGCTGCTACTGTCAGCTCAGCAGTGAGACAGACTATAACACCAAGGTAAAACTTAATGTCCAGCTACGTGCTTGACTCCTGGACTGTGCTTCTGTGATTTCACATCTTATATTGTGAAATTAGGCTTGAAATTATGAATATTAACTGACACTCTCTGAAGACACTTAAACAGTTAACTTTAGAACTGCCTCATTTATCTCAATCAGGGACTTGATATCCTGTTTACTAGCCAAGTTTATTTGTCCAGCTGGTATAAGCATCAATTACGAGTAAGCACATTTTATTTCTCTCAGCTGCAAGAGTCTGAGTGCATAACCTTTGCCAAGGCTCAGAAGCCCCTTTTCTGTGAATGATACAAGGAAGTTTCTGGCATGTTTGAATGGTTGCTACAGGACAGATATGACTACATTTCTTCAGTCTTTAAGTTTGGACAGCAGAAATAAGTTCTCATCAAACTGTGTTTTAACTAAGACTTGATAGTCATTTGTTCACAGTAGTTTCCACATATAATCACAGAATGGTTGAGGTTGGAAGGGACGTGGAGATCCTGCAGTCCAACCCAGTTGGCTCAACCAGCGTCAGCTATAGCAGGTTGCCCAGGACCATATCCAGCTCAGTTTTTAACATCTCCAAGGATGGAGACTCCACAGTCTCTCTGGGAAACCTGTTCCAGTGTTTGACTACTCTTAAAGTGTTTTTCCCTATGTTTAAATGGAATTTCCTGTGTTTCTGACCGCGTCATTTTTTCTCAGTCCCTTCAGGTACTTAAACACATTGATAAGCGCGCCCTCCCCCCCCCTCCCCCCGATCCCGAGGTGTCTTCTCTCCCAGTTAAAAAATCCCAGTTCTTATAGCCTTTCCTTATATGACAGTTGCTCAAATCCCCTAATCATTTTAGCAGCTCTACGTGTATATGCTTTCTTGTGCAATGCCTCTGCCTTTATTCCTCACAACAGCTGTTAATTTTTTACCAGAACATTTGGAGAAAGATGGTGTTCTCAGTCAGTAAATCATCTGTGTGGCCAAAAATGGTTCAAAGCATTGGTTTCACACAACCTGCATCCCGGTTAATTTTGGGCTATTTTCACAAAGGATTGACCCTTGAGTAGAAGCCTCTATGAATTATTTACTTCTGTATTGTCAGAGAAAGTTGAGATGGAATATTGGCATGTTGAAAATAATGAAGAAATTCATCGAAGTAAAGAATTCATGTAATTTCTGTTGTAGGACCTGAAAAATGCACTAGAAGTTTCTGATGTATAACTTGTGAGATTTAATTGCACAAAATATAACTCCTAATTTGAAAGGAAATTTTAAAAATCTTTAGCCTTTTGAAGCATGGGTGTCTCTTTCTTATATTTAGTCACATGAAAAATCATAGTCATCACTTATGCTCAAGAAGTGCACTGCATCAGAAAGGAACTTCTGATTCAAAACTATATAGATAATTTGGACTGTGTCATAGGAGCTTCCAAGGACTTATTTTGCCTTTGAGCTGAAACTTGTATTACCTTTTGTCTTTAAGTAAAGGGGGTAGTCTTGTTTTAAAAATATTTGGAATTTTTTTAGCAGCTCACAAGCAACTGAATCCTAAAGTATTCAGGGTCAAACCATTTCTTCCTCCTCAGTCATATTTTCAATAGCTTTTAGAGACAGTGTTGCATCAGGAAATTCTACTTTTGCAAGGACAACCGTCATTGTACATTTTGAAAGATACTTTCCAATCAAATTTCTGTTACCAAGCAACCTGTCATTACCTGACAGTTTTTTCCCCTGTTTCATAAAGCCTTTGTTATAAATTCTTTTTTTTTACAAAAATAAAACTCCACCAAAATGCTTTGAAAACAAATTCTTGCCAGCATATGGTGTTGAAGTTCAAATTATTTAATTAAAAATGCTTAAGTTTATTTAACTTGGAATAAAGATAATGGCATATAATACAATTCTGAAATAACTTTCGTAGTCATTCCATTACACTGGCTTTCTTTTTCAAATATTTGATTCTAGTTTGGATTGAAATGTTTGAATTTCACACTTATATTTTTCTGTAATCAATATGTGCATTCTTTAGCTGTTTTTCCTAAATTCCATATGTAATCTTTATGTTGAACTTTTTTTTTAATGACTATCAAGAAGCTATTTATATTGAACTTCCTTGGAGGCAAAACATGGCTATTTGTCTTGTTGACACACAACAGTACCAGTCAAAAAATTCTAGTATCAAATATAACTGCTCATTTCAAAGGGCAAGATCTAACCGTATTGTATTCTGAAACGGGGGATGGATGGAAACATCTCAGGTACTCATACTGGTCACCATAAACAGTCTATGTTTTATGTTACGTTTAACCAATGAAGTCTGCAGGTGCTAGTGAATAAAATAGCATATAGAAAATACAGTGCCAGGTCTGGAAACGAAGAACTGAATCTGCTAAGGAGTGATCCTCCTGCCCTATTTCTTGATCTGAAAAGTCAAGCATAACAAGGAGTCACCACATCCCATGGACACAGAGGAAAGAAGTGTTGAAGGGATAGTGTTCAAAGGAAAATGAACATGAAGGATTCCAGAGCCAAAGGATGTCCTCTGTAGCTGTACTGAGTTCCTGTATCTCCATGCATCTTGGTGCACTGCTTGTTGAAGATAGTGAGAGCCTGTAAGACACATCAAATAAATCTCTTGTGAGATGCAAGGCTGTTCGACCTCCTGCAAGCACTATTGCAGCACTGCTTGCACAAAGGTCACGGTCTGAGAATTGAAAAGAACCCCCTGTTCGCCTTCCTGTGCTCACCTCATTGTCTCTCCTCTTCATAACATCCTGCAAGTGTGCCTTCAAACACTGGGCCTCAATGGGCTTTCATTGCAATAATCAGTAATATGCCATTGTTGGCAAGGCTCTAAAATTGGCTCCTGCTCTGCTATGGGACAGGAAGGCTTTATCCATACAGAGAATTACCACCACAGAGAATGGTATCTTTGAGGAATGTAACAGTGTAGTTACAGTATTTGTTTCCTTCCCTCATGCATTTAGTTCAGACTGACAACCATTCAGACCAAGGAGGATGAAAACTTGGTTCTTGCCTATTCATTTACAGGATCTTATTCTATTCCCCTTCCTACCATTTTAGCTTCTTAGCTATAATGAAACCCCATCCTGGGTAAGGAGAGAGGAGCTGTCAGTAATAACACAATTTAAAAAAGGGGAAGGAGAAGAAAAAGAAAAAGGGAAAACTGAAGCAGAAACTCCAGCAATAGCACATTATCTGTTGGCTATGTATCCTTTATCTGGATTCGATTTAGAAAGGAAAAAAACAGAAACTAATAAGTCTTTAATCTAAGGGTTCTAAGGATCACTAAGAGTGAGGCTTTTTCAATTCTTTGCCTCACTGGCAAATATATAAACATATATTTAATAGGCACTATTTTATGTGGATTCTGTAGTAAGTTATAGTGATGTAGATGTGGAGTAACATCACTGTTGCACCATTGCACTAATGTTACAACTGAAAATACAATGGCGACTCTTTATGTAGACCCATAGTAGCCTAGTTTAACTCCATGAATATTGCAACCAGTATTTCTTTTCTTTTCATGCACTCGGTTACATCATTAATTAGATTTTTCTTTTAATTTTATGTATTTTGACATTACCACCATTTGACAGTACAGTGTAGCTCAAGTTGCCTTCTTATACTGAAAGACTGTTGTGTAATAACCAAATTGTCCTTGAAGACTGAGCTGATATCATAGTGGAATAATCACTCCAATGATTATCTTTAACTGCTGTGAAATGGACCTGCTGTTTTTTGGAAAGGAATTTCTAGAGGTCATTAAACAAATAATTGGGTTTCCAGTGTGCTATGTAACTCTCAATGCAAGGAACAATACTAATAGGAAAGACAAAACCATGTCTACTAGAAATGGTTGATTAAAATAAAAGTCTACACTTACCTGAAACATCTTTTGAGTGCCTGTGAATGAAGGCCAGATAATATTTCCCCATTTTTCCATTTTCCCAGGAAAATTCAAATTTTTAATCCTACCAAACAAAAAATCTTTTAAGGTTCAATGATTTTTTTCCTTTTGTTTCTGTTAAGGCTCATGAAGTTGGCCTCTCAGTCTCTGGGAATATTACACGACATAAGAGAGAAATTAGAACAGGTCCTGATTTGTCTCTAATCTGACATGTTTACTTTGAATCACAGTAAACAGAGACCAACCACTGTAATATGTTCTTCTTCTATGTCCTTTCTGTTCTCTATCTTCCACCTCCATATATTTGGCTTTTCCTCTATTTGAGAGGATCTGAGCAATGTGTGGTAGACTTCTTGCATATTGCCTCTGTACTAAAGATATTTTCTCAGCAGGAAACTATTCCTTCTCTTCTTCTATATACCATTCAACTTGTATAAAAGAGCAGCAACATAACAGGGAATCAGCTCTTAAGTCTTTTAATGTAGATAAGTAGATCTGTAGGTGAGTAGATATGGATAAAATAAAAATTGGTGCTGACTTGCACTTTGGATATGGTTCAGATCAGACCCTTGAGATTAAATGAAGGCTGCTGCACTTTTCTAAAAAAAAAAAAAAATAAAAGAAAAAAAGATTACTATTCCTCTAAACTTTGGCTGAGATCAGAACATGAAATTTTAAGGGAATTCTGGGCCATATTCGTGACTTGATCCAAAGCCAATATGTACTACAACATCTGTAAAAAAACCTTTCTGTGTAGAATTATAAATCTATTTTTAAATGTAAGAATATCAAGTCTATTTCCAAAACTCTTGAGTTTTGTCCATGAGTTCTTGTATCCAGGATTTAAAAAAAAAAAAAAAAAAAAGAAAATAGAAAATAAGATGGTCTTTTTGTTCAATGTGAGAAAAATAT
Organism: Nipponia nippon; assembly: GCF_047370975.1. Lineage (NCBI taxonomy): Eukaryota > Metazoa > Chordata > Aves > Pelecaniformes > Threskiornithidae > Nipponia > Nipponia nippon. The sequence continues at coordinate 38,780,688 of NW_028262291.1, forward strand.
TAATGATAAAATTGCCAGACTGTAAGGCAGAATGGAGTAAAGAAAGCCTTTTGCCTAATTTTACCATTGAACAAAGATTTCATTACCACATGCTCTGAATTAACAGTGTTATTGACAAGGTTTATTTTGGTCTAATAAAAGGATAGTTTTGGAACGTCAGAATGCAGGAGAAATATGATGAATACGAGTCATTACATTTTATTCAGGTTAATTAGTTTAACCTTGCTTGAGTCTGTCTGAAAAATATAGATAATTATAACAGTTGACACCAAAAAGAATATTCTTGAGGACTGTAGGAGTTCAGGAAATATAAGACATTTTGACCAGTATGATGATAGCCTATTTTCTGCAAAGGTAGGTCTTCGGGTACAAAAAACTCCATTCAGCCTTCTGGTTATTGGTTCATTCTTTACTATATTCGTTTTTTGTATTGATAACCTGAAACAGGGACTGGCTATTTGCAGAAAAGAGGCATTAGACATTATGGGCTATTACTGTTGTCTTTTCCAGACTTAAAAATTGGAACTGTTAATCAGATTACTTAAACTAACCCTAACACTGCTCCAAAATGCATATGTGAACATGGTTGAAGTATTTCCTCTTGCAAGTAAGATTCATATGTTTGAACTGGTTCACGTTCTTGTGAAAAGGACTGCTGCCCTTTGAACTCCATGAAATACTTTTGTGTAACTAACTTTTCAAAAATTTGACTATTTCTCAAAACCTGATTTCCATGACCAACATTCCACATTTGTTTCAACCTCTTGAAGATTTGTGATAGTTAGCTGATCTGCTTTTCATCATAAGCCTTAATCAATACATCTCATCAGCTGGAGAAAGGAAAAAGGGATCTCAAGACAAATTAAGGATCTCAAAATTGCAGTATCCGATTGAGTTCATAATTTCAGACAATGTAAAGTTCCCCTGAGAAATTTCAGCTCAGAATATTGTGCTACGACACAAAAGATATCTTTTCCATCTCTACAACTACTGTTAAAAAACCACAGAAATCATTTGTGTTCCGGAAATTTACTCTTCTGCAATCAAGGGTATGAGTGATGGACTCTATGAACGAGCTGTAACTGCATAGAGTCATCAGGTAATCACTGATTGCAATTGGAAGAGGGAAAAGCAATCCAATTAGCTTCAGATAAGTTAAACATTAAAGTTTGTATTAACAGCTTCTTTAGCCAATGGAGAAAGTGTAGCAGCATTCTTAGGCAGTAGCTTAAGAGGTTCCTGTGTCAGAACTTACACTGATTATTATAAAAAGGAGAAAAAAAGGAGAAAAAAATGATCAGGGAGAAAATCTGTGTGAACCCTCACTCTGTGCCAGGCTGCCACTAGTAGCAAGTGCTTCAAACCAGAAAGTTGTTAATTCTGCTAAATTGAAAGAGTGTGTTCTAGGAAGACAAGAGTGACACATGTCAGTCCATCCGGGTAGACCTGCTATACATGCTAATGTAACATTTCAGTCAGAGCATGCATCAGGAAATGGGCATAAGATCATTGTTTGTTCTATCCCAAATTCACATTGCAGGGACCACAGTGGGGATAGATGTACTTCATGCTTCACTACAGCCATAGGCAGGTGGCATCATTTTTTGCCAAAAATTACTCTGGAAGCTGGGGAAGGTTCTCAGCAGGAGCTGGGTAGTGGTGCAGAGAAGTGATGTAGCATTAGCAATAGAATTGCTCTGGTACTGCTCATCTTAAGCATTCAAGAGTCATGACTAAGGCTGCACAGAAATCATGAGAAGGCATAAAATAATCAGATACAAACAAACAAGCAAATAGCTTGTAGTAGTGGATGGAATTTTAATTAGCCCCCTGCCTAGGAATCTTTCAGGTTCACTGAGGTCATGTATTCTAGCTTATCTTGGCAGCTGCAGAAGCTAGAAACAGCTTTTTAAATGAAAGCTTACGTATTCATATAGGCAGCAACTGCCTTCATGGGTTCAGCCTTAAGTAATACACAAACACTACAAAACTTTGCAAGGAATACTAACACTGTTTTCCTTACTCTAGAATTTCCTTTGTTCAGTATTGAAAAAAAATACTATGGTTTTGCTCTTTCTTTCCTCACAGCTGATGTTGGCAAAGAAAGTCCTTTCATAATTTAAAAAGGAGTGGCAATTGCCTTTAAATGAGCTTTCTGAGTAACTCTGCCTGTCTCTGTCCTCCACAGGCAGATTCCTTCAGGCATCTGTCTCCTGGGTGTGAAAGAAGCAGCACTTGCGTCTGTCTCTAAATGGTGCGTTGCTGTATTTCAAAAAGTACAAAGAGCTGCTGAGTATATGTTACTGCAAATGCTTCTCCTTAAGTGAGTTTAAAACGTATAATAAAAAAACAGAGTAGTTTATTTCTCTAGATGCAGATGAAAACGTGGCTGGAAACTGCTGAAAAGTTACGTGCTTTCCTATTTTTTGTCATTTCGTTACACTGTTTTGTTAATTTCAAGCGTTCACATACTGTAATGAAAAATTCAGGTATGTACCAAATCACTGTGCTTCTGTATTGTATAACTCTTTATACACTTCTTAGTGACATCTGTAGTGGTATTTATGTATCATACATTAGAAAAACAGGTCCTTCAGTTTTCAAGATGTAATACTTCTGCTAGGCCACAGCTACCATCACAAAAGGGGGAAATCTGTTTCTAGGGATCTCTACTGCACAGCAGAGTGTTTTCTCAAAAAAAAAAAAAAAAGCAGGAAAAAAAAAAAGACATTTTCTCAACACTTTGCAAATAAATTATGATTTTAACAAATGGGAAGAACTATACAGGAAAAAGAACTGAAAATATTCAAATCCCTATTATCCCCTTTCCTCCTTTACTAAAGTATATTACTGATACTTCGAGTCCTTTTTTGATGTGTTACTGCTTATTTAAGTGGGTTTCTGCCTTCTTTCACTATATTCTATAAATTTCAGTTCTATAAATGATACTCACTGTTTTTGGGTGTATAGATAAATCAAGTCTGAGTGCTTTACCACCTGTTTCAGATGAGGCTGTGATTAAGAACCTACTTACTGGCTCTGAAAGTGAGCAATGTGTAGGACTTATCAGCTCTTTTTTGTCATCTGCTCTTCTTTACTCTTTGCTCCTAGTAATCACTTTAGCTAGTTGCTCATTCATTAGAGACTATAACTCTGTAATTTCAGTTCCTTGGCAGAAATATCATCATATGGACCATATCCATGTACTCCTTGCTTTAAGAGGGACTCACTGCCAGTGAAATTTTGTTGATACTGCATTGACTAGAGCCTCTCCAAGATTAAAATGATGTTCCTCAGCTGTGACAGATGGGTTGATCAGGCATTTCATAATAGAAATATAACTCTAATTCTCTCAAATTTCTCCCTTTCTCCCTTTCTTTCTTGCCTTCCTGCCTTCCTTTCTTCCTTTCTTTCTAGCCTTCCTGCCTTCTATCTTTTTTCAGGTAATTAGAGTATTTAGGACTAGTATTTTGATGCAAGTTTATGCTGGATGGAAATGATCTACACATAATTCCCGTACCATAAGAGTTCATCTATAATATCCAATGTTTAAAAAAGGCCTGAGTTTTTAAGGTACTAGGGCTCTTGATTTCCTTGTGATGAATATGATCTTTTCAGTGGTAGCTTCCTTAATAATAAATATGACAGTGCATATTATGACACCAGTAAGTTTCATTGTGAGAAGCAAATCAAAATTCCTTGAAGCAAAGAACATTCAGGGCAAAGCCCAATAATACAGTTTTGGACATGCAGACCTTGGTGCAGGTAGTGAAAGAGTCTCCTGTAGCAAAATGTCAGGAGCTGTTCTTCCTTTCTTCCCTTTCACAGTAGCTGTTCCATAGGAGCTGCATCTCTTCCATTGCTGTGCATTTTGCTTGCATTCACTTTGCACTCAAGCTGCCGTTCTGAGCAGATTCAGTCAGCTCTATACTGTACATTACTTCATTAAAATGACAGTGCAGTATTAATTTTTTTAGTGCCTTGCAAGCAGATTCTCTTTTGAGGGAGGAGTTTTATCTCACCTCATATTTAGTTAAGATCATCTTATCCAAGTGCAGGTGCTTGCTTAAATGTGTTGTTGACCAGTATTTTTTAGTTTTTAGCAATTATTCTTTTCTAAGTGATTTAATGTGCATATGGAAGCAAGAAATTCAGTACAAAGGAGTAACAAATCTTGGATAAACCCATTTTTTGCCAAGCCCCCATCACTTTATAAACAAATTTTTACAATGCAGTAGGTGTGGACTAGTCTGGTGCCTTTTACTTCAAGCTTCCTGTAGATAACTGAATTCAGTGTCTATACTTTGCCATTTCTGCACTATCATTTATAGCAGAACTTGTATTGAATTAGGCAGGGCTAGGCCAGGTTAAGTGGGCGAGGCGCAACACCTGCTTTAAAACTATGTTTGCAGAACGCTATTTGCAGAATAATGAAATGATGTTGGATAAATAATCAGGAGGCATCCTATTTTATGGTAACTGCACTTGAACATTATGGGCAGCCATTTACAAACCATAAGTAATTGTTTCTCAGCATTTCCATTAGAAATCACCATATTCAAGTGTTTATACCTGGTCATAAAAATGCACAATAGGCTTGAAATAGAAGGTCACATCATGAAAGCGAATTTATTATTACATAATATTTATAAATAATCTTTCTATAACCTTGCAACAGAAAACTAATTTGAACACTGATTAGACCAGGCTGGAGATTATTTCTGAGCAAGCAGATTAATTCACTTTAAGAAGAGTCAATAATTTCATGCTAGATTTTTATTTTTTGGCTCAAGTGCATAAAGAACATATTCTAATTCCTGCAGAATTAACAGAATTACTCTCAGACATTCAAGCTTAGATCCTCAAAGGCACTAACGGTAGAAGTGGAAGTTAGTTATCTAAAAATCTTTGAGGATATGAATAGAATAGAACAGAACAAAATATTTCAGTTGGAAGGGACCTACAATGATCATCTAGTCCAACTGCCTGACCACTTCAGGGCTGACCAAAAGTTAAAGCATGTTATTAAGAGCATTATCCAAATGCGTCTTAAACACTGACAGGCTTGGGGCATTGACCAAGCCCCAATGGTCTTGAGTTACTTCAGAGATAAGTGTGGATTAGGCAGAGGAAACTAAAGACAAAGCCATTTTGCGGAAAGCAGGATTTTGAGCACAGTGAGCTTTGCCGCTGTAGCCTTAGCTGTGTGAAAATGCAGATATAATAGCTTTTTAAGAGCTCGTGTAATATGGTTTTAATATATAGATATTACAAATGACTTGGTTCCTGCAGTGTCCTTTATAGAAGTATTTATTGGACTGGAAGTCTGTCAAGGTTGAGAATCATAGAATCATAGAATAGTTTGGGTTGGAAGGGACCTTTAAAGGTCATCTAGTCCAACCCCTCCCTGCAGTGAACAGGGACATCTTCAACTAGATCAGGTTGCTCAGAGCCCCATCCAACCTGACCTTGAATGTTTCCAGGGATGGGGCATCTACCACCTCTCTGGGCAACCTATTCAAGTGTTTCACCACCCTTACCACAAAAAATTTCTTCCTTATATCTAGTCTAAATCTACCCTCTTTTAGTTTAAAACCATTACCCCTTGCCCTGTCGCTACAGGCCCTATTAAAAAGTCTAGCCCCGTCTTTCTTATAAGCCCCCCTTAAGTATTGAAAGGCTGCAATAAGGTCTCCCCGCCCTCTCTTCTCCAGGCTGAACAACGCCAGCTCTTTCAGCCTTTCCTTGTAGCAGAGGTGTTCCAGCTCTCTCATCATTTTTGTGGCCCTCTTCTGGACCAACTCCAACAGGTCCATGCCCTTCCTGTACTGAGGGCTCCAGAGCTGGACACAGAACTCCAGGTGGGGTCTCACCAGAGCAGAGTAGAGGGGCAGAATCACCTCCCTCGACCTGCTGGCCACGCTTCTTTTGACACAGCCCAAGATACAGTTGGCCTTCTGGGCTGAGAGTGCACGTTCCCAGCTCATGTCCAGCTTTTCATCCACCAGTACCTCCAAGTCCTTCTCAGCAGCGCTGCTCTCAATCCCTTCATCCCCCAGCCTGTATTGATACTGGGGGTTGCCCCGACCCATGTGCAGGACCTTGCACTTGTCCTTGTGGAACCTCATGAGGTTCACATGGTCCTGGCTTGTCCAGGTCCCTCTCGATGGCATCCCATCCCTCAGGCATGTCAACAGCGCCACGCAGCTTGGTGTCATCTGCAAACTTGCTGAGGGTGCACTCGATCCCACTATGTCAATGATTATGATATTAAATAGTACTGGTCCCAATACAGACCCCTGAGGGACAAAATTGCATAGCAGGTCTGTTCTTACAACAGGCTACTTCATGTTAAAAACATTCTGAAAGACTTAGCCATAATGCAGCCATATTTACTATACTATAATCATTACCTGAATGGCTGACGGTAGAGAGGTCTTGAAATTGTATGTATAAAGGATGACATTTACAATATTCAGAGAAACCAGCCAAAACCTGTTTCCTTCTAATGTTCAGTTGTTTTAAATATTAAAAAAAATTAAAGTTTAAGTGATAGCTTTATGTTAAAACTAAAACTGTTGGAGAATTCTTAGTGAAACATTAAGTTTAAGGCCAAAGTCAGTCTTTGTACAAATATTGGAAGAAAATGAGTTGCAACTATCTAGCATGCCATTCTATATTTAACCCTGCAATGAAAACTAGCATTTTGAGGATGAACTTGGAGTTTTACCACTATTTCTTTAATGCTAGCATTTTGTATGTTATTAGCACAATTTAAATAGTAAATAGATTGTGCAGTGGGGAAACAATCATATGAAAGTACAGCCTGTGCAAATTAACACAGAGAATGAACAGTTCTGTTGTAACGTGTAATGCAAATATTTACCAAGGTGCATCAATTTAGCTGGTATCTTGCCAGAGCTGTTAGGCATTTGTGTAACTTAAAACCATGGGTGTACTTAGAAAGATTGTAAATATATTTTTAAAGTATTTATTCTGTTCTAAAATTTTACATTACTTTCCAAGGCCTCAGCTTCTGCTAATCTTATGTATTGCAGTAATGTGTCGCTCCATTCTGCTTTGTCTTCTTTAGCCCTCCTGAACCTCAGTCTTTCTTTCATGTCCTTCTAAGCACTTCAGCTTTTTCTAAACAATAGTAATCAGAAATTTCCTTTTACTGCTCGCATTCTAAAATCTCTCTGCGTCATGGACCACTGTAGCTCTAATGGTTGTATACTTACAGTTTATGTGTCATATGGTTAAGAAAAAGAAAAGGGTTTGTAAATAATGTGCCTTCACATGATAATACCTATGAGGCAAAGTCTGTTGACTGATTGTTAAGTTACAGATGACCCTCTGTCCAGAACTATATCTGTGGGAAAAAGAAAATAAACTACATAAATGGAGAATTCAATAACTTTTCAAGAAATAGAATGTTCAGTAATAAATAATGCTTATTTAGCATGTTTTTCTAAATGCACATGTTAACTCAGCCACCCAAGTACCCTTAAATTGTTTGAAGATACGGACCCAGCCAGCAGTCTGAAGCAAGTACAGACTGGTAAAAATTGCAGTGTTAATGAGATCAAAGCCCTTTCACACCGGTATATTCCTGACTTAGTAGAAAGAACACATAACCCTTCTCTCCAGTGAAAAAATAACATGAATAGTAATAAAAGAAGCACTAAAATAATTATAGAAGAAGGAATTTTTCATTACTCTAACCATTTCTAACTCTGTGTCACAGACAAGAGTACATCAATCTCCAGTCACTTTTTAGACAGATTGTCTTTGAAACAGGTTAAGTGTTCTGCTTTAATTTTCACTCTGATGAAACAGTATCAACAAAATGGGAATTCTGTGGGAAATTTTGATTTTTTTACTATTTGGTTAATTAAGATCAGATGTTCTGGAAGAAAAAACATTTGAATTTTCTTCATTTTTAGAGGGAATAGAACCGCTTTCAGTAACTGCTGGAGTTTTCGCCCCTTGCCGTGTGCTCAACAGCTGTGTAATCTCAGAGGAGTTAAGTAAGGTTTTCTTAGCAGATTTTTGGTACTGAGTGTTGGTTTTAAAAAGATATAATGATTACATGAGGATAGGTCCAGAGGTCCTAACTAAAAAAAAGAAAAAGACCTAGGAATATACTCCATTGGAAAAGCTCTCTCAGTCATAACAATCTCATGTCTTGCTGCTTTCTCCTGAGGAGAAGCTGGTCCTCTGACTTGCTGTTTCTCTTGTATGCCATAATGGGACCAGCTAAGTAGAAAATACTATTAAATGAGAAAGTTTAACCTGGAATCTGGTATGCCTAAGTTTTAGACATCTGATTAAAACTTACTACTCAGGACTTAGTAAGGAGTATTAGCCCCCTCTTGTGGAAAAATGCTTTTGTTTCGCCAACCTTTTAATATTATGGTGAATGTTACTGAAAGTTATACAACATTATATTAAACAACATGGATGTCAGTGGAATATCTATACAAAAAAAATTTAGGCATAGTATAGATTGACAAGACTATCTGTCAGCAGTCTCCGTATGTATCCTACTAACACTAACTTACTGCTTGAGTATCTGCTTATGTGTATGACCAGGAATGCATTTCAGTTGTGTTCTTTTAAGTCTTTTCCTTCAAAAGATCCTGCTGTGCTGCTGACTGCCTAGAGCCGGTGGAACCACCGGTGGTAATTATCCCTTCTGAGTTCTCTTGAAAAGAGTTCTGGGTTTAGAAGAGATGGTTTGAAAAATTACAAGGGGATGGGAATCATGTTTTATTAAAATAATTAGGATGTTTATTTTCTGTTTATTATAAAATCTACTGATTAGGTGGAACTAAAGTTGAAGTTTAAGGTATTTCTGTCAATAACACTAAAGAAAATTTCATTTAATGAAAAAGACTGTATTGCAGTAAAATACACAGTGTAATACCATTTACTGAAAAGTTATTTAATCTAAGATTCAGAGGAGTTAAACCAAATATATACTGCAGTTTGGCTAGCCCAAATCATCAAAGCAGAAAATCCCATTGCCAGCTCATTCCAACAAGGACATAGCAATTTAAGAGAGTGTAAGGACCTTTTAGAAGTTCCCTCTCAGTTGGATTAGTATTTAGAAATACACATTTTGGTGCTCTGTCTGACAGTCATTTGACATAATGAGGTAGTAAGGATTTCAGACACTGAAGAACAGTGTTCTGGACCTCATATTGTACAATTAAAGAATGTAAACTGCAAGTATCACGCTAACAGTTTATTTTGGGAGGACACCTATCTTAATTGATTGCATTGCATAATTAGCCATATTTCTCTGAGATGTAGTCTTGCAAAACTCAGTTGAACTGCAGTGAACATTTCATAAAGAAGCACAATATAAAATGTTGTCCAGCAGATGGTTCTCTGTTAAATATATGGACTTAAATAGCTCGTACCCTGAATGTTTTCTCCTTTGTATATTTGTAGAAATACACCTCTACTGAGTAATTTGTGAGCTGAACAACTTTTGTAGCCTCTGCTTGTATGATAAGGTCATCATTTGGGTGATCATTACAGAGGTCTCTTTGTGTTTCTTTCAGGTTCAATCAATCCATTCTAAATATCAGCAATTAGAATTATGCATTATATGCTAAATTTAGTTTCCCTGGAGCCTGATACAATGTATTACTGTTCTTTTGTAAATAATATGACTGAGATGATTGGCAAATTATATTTGCCTTTGTAATGCTGGTTTCATAGTGACAGCTCACAGCCATTCTGAGATCAGCTGGTGCAGTCAGATTTTCCTCCTTTACTGTGCTTCTCCTAAGTTTCAAGTTTATAGAAGGTTTTTTGTTATTAATCCCCAAGTACACAGCCATGTATGTCAGTTCACACTGTATATTTTTGTCCTCTTGTCTCCAGCTCTAAACTGTCACAAATCAAACTCATACTCCACTCAAATTTAGGAAGGTATTAAGATCTGTTTGGAAACAAATAGCTTCCCTGTGACTGATGCTTTCTTTTATAGCATCATGTATTCTTATTTCTCTTGGCTGAGTTTCTTACCAAACTTAGCATTCATCTACTGATCTCTATTTCTCATACTAAATTTATAACGTCTTGTTGTTCTAATTATATTACTAACATTATAGATACAGAATCTTACTTCAGTACACCTATACATTGCACAATGACAGAAGTTCCTCTGAGACATACCCATGCAAAACCCCATTGAACTGTGCAAGACATTTCATAAGCAGGCTGGAAAAGAAAATGTAGCCCAATTAAGAGTACAAGAGAGGACTGATTATGTGATAAAGCAATAACATGATGAGGATTTATGGTTTTTTTTTTAATTTGCAAACATACTATCTGTCAAAGAACATCTCTGTTTATAGTGAAACATGGATAATTTGATACATGTACACACATGAATATACTTCCCCTTCATAAATATGCATCCTGATCACGTATTAGCAACTACCTACACATTCTCTTGCATATAGAATAAGATTTCTGAAGTATCACAAGTCTCTTTTCCCTGTTGACTTCCAGCTTTTTTTTCTTTTTTCTAGCCTAATACTAGAAAAAATACTTAGGCAAATACCTAGCATTATTAAGTGAGGTAAATGAAATTGCAGAGTTAAATAATGTCTATAAATGTGCATAGGCCTGAGTCTTTGTTTTGGAAAGACCAGCATTTAGGAAGCACAGCCATTGATTTGATTTTTTTCTTTTTATTCAGCTGCTGTATGTATTTCTACATTTTTAGAGTGTATTTCTATAGCTACAACCTGGAAGGAGAAGAACACATCCAGAAGAATGTATCAGGCATTGCCTATATCTTTCATCCTGTATTGCAGAAAGACTCCCGTAAAGTCCCTCTAGTGGGCAAAAAGTAAAGCTGCTAAACCATTGCTGGATTTGTCCTAAGAAATTACACAGAAAATAAACAAAACCCCCACAAAACCCCTAAACCACAAAATCCTGTAAGCGAAGCTGGGCAGGTAATTGGACATATTTTTATGTATCTAAATCATTAAAAACCTAACTTTTAACTATTACTGCTCATCTAAATATAGGAAATCCACAGTTTATTTTCATAAGCAAACATTTTAGGATTAAGAAATAATTGTGATAGTATAAAATCCCTTTACTGAGAGAGAGAACAGACATATTCTGCTTAAGCACACAAGAAATACGTTCTTTTTAATTCTGCTTTTACTTGACATAGAACATTTTACTGAAGAAAGCTTAAAAGAGTGAATACAAATTATTTTTTTTAAATTCTGTGAATCATCAAGAAGACTGGTGTGTTTGGGTTGTCTGAATGATGCCATTGCCAATGTGTGCTTTGAGAGTTATGATTCTAGCCATGAAAGACAACTGCTTTTGCCCATCTAGCCATTTGCTGGATGGCAGCTGCTCTGTTTTGCAAGGCAAAATGTATGCAGAGTCTAACTGATGTTATTGGACACAATAGTCCATCCATGCAAAGCTGATTGTAAGGCTGTGATTTAGAACTTAGGAACAGTCATGGTTAGGGAAAAAGTTCTTTTAAATCTACAACTGGCTGATAAGAAATAGGTAGGAAAGAACTGTGAGGATGGGGCTACCAAAACAATCTCTTGATCTACAGTTCAGTGCTTTACTGAGAGATTGTGTCTTTATGTTCAGTAGCTCTTGATAGGCACATTATTGACTTACTTACACAGTTAGTCTATAGTTGCATTTTCTGCTTTGTTCTCTACTAATCTTCCTAACGTTCAGATTGCCTTTTTGACTTGTCACTGGGAATTGAACTGATGTTCTTGTAGAGCCATAATAATTCTAAGGTCTCTTATCTGACTGGCAATAGCTTGTTCAGAGCTCATCTTTGTGAGTATACAGTTAGGTCATTTTTTTCCCATGCATAGCACATTCATATGAATTGAACTCCATCTGCCATTTTATCATCCATACACTCAGCATTGCAAGTTCTTTCTGCAAGTCTCCATGGTCAGCTTTCTGTATAACATACTGGTGTATTTTTTCCATTAACCTTTAAACTTGAATCAATGTGAAAATGGATCCTGATATTATATCATATCACTGACAAATACTGACAAATGTTGGAGTAAAAATGACAACAACTGTGTGTTTGGCCTGTAACAGTTTGCTGGCTAGAGATAGTGTCTCACGTAAATGAAATGAGGACATTGAGTTTTACATTTTGTGTCTGTCCCAGACCAAAATTTTAAAAGAATGATTGTTCCCTCTATTCTTCAACGACATAATAAATTTGATGATTTTAAGATAATTATAGTAGGAAACACAGTATAACTGTAAATGGCTGTATTTTGAACTTAGAAGAGACTGATTGAAAACAAACATTGAGAGGAAAGAAATCAAAACAAAATCCAGATTAACCCCCTGCCCAAAAAAGACCAGGAAAAAACATGCTTTCAGGTGTTCAACGAAGCTCTTAGTCACCCCACGTAAGAACTCACTGTGATCTGCACAATAATCTTAGACTATTACTCTCCTCTATGTTCTTTTTGGTTGCACGTGATTTTTTTGCCTCTAGTTTACAGGTACTTCCCATTTTTCAGCTGAAGTTATTGTAGTAAAGATAAGGGCTGGCGACCGGAAGATCACACGCTGTACGGAAAGAGTTAAGGGTTGACCCTCCCTTGTCTCTGCCCCTTATAACATGACACGCCTACTGCTGGGAGTATAAAGGTAAACTACTGCACAATAAACATTGAAGCTGAACACCCACACTGTGTGTGCTGACTGTTCCTTCCCCAGCCCGGGTCGGCTGGAGATCCGCCGGTATAACCTTGATATGTAACGAACGCTACATAGTGGTGACCCTGACGTGATCGGCTGCAGGCAGCAGTGATGGAGCTCGCGGAACTCGTAAAGGTACTAAAGTCGGTAGCGACCGAGGTGGGCAAGGATGGGGCAATAAGGAAAAGGCCCATGGGCGACTGCATCCAATGGATGCTACGCCGGGGAGTGCTCGGCGCTCCCACAGAAGTTTTTGGACACCCCAAATTGGGGCAAAATACGCAACGAGCTGACGGAAGCGATCATAAGCAATGTTGGAGGAGCCAGTGACCGGCTTCGCGCCTGGGGAACAGTAGAAAGGGTGCTCAAGAAGGGGTTTGCGGCAAAGCGGTGCTGGCTTGCCGCACGTAGCGCGCTGATGGGGCATGAAGTTCCTGGGAATGAAAAGCCAACGGGTTTAGTCTTGGAGGGGACACAGGCTGGCTGGGAGGGAGCACAGCCACGGGGGGATGACCCAGACTGGCCAAAGGGCCATACCATATGACATCATGCTCAGCATATAAAGCTGGGGGAAGAAAAAGGAAGGGGGGGACGTTTGGAGTGATGGCGTTTGTCTTCCCAAGTAACCGTTACGCGTGATGGAGCCCTGCTTTCCTGAGGATAGCTGAACACCTGCTTGCCTATGAGAAGTAGTGAATGAATTCCTTGCTTTGCTTTGCTTGCGCGCGCGGCTTCTGCTTTACCCATTAAACTGTCTTTATCTCAACCCACGAGTTTTCTCACTTTTACTCTTCCGATTCTCTCCCCCATCCCACCGGGGGGGAGTGAGCAAGCAGCTGTGTGGTGCTTATTTGCTAGCTGGGGTTAAACCACGACAGTTTTTTTTGGCGCCCAATATAGGGTACAAAGCGTTCGAGATAACGACAGATTTAATTGGAATGTGCTAGATCGAAGTTATAGCAGGTATTGCTGTTTAGCTATTAATCGGCAGGTTTCTGTGCTTGCCACGGGGCTTGCTTGCCTTACTGTATATTAGAGTCTAATGCTCGTTAGTGGCTGCTTTTTGCTTTCGCTGCTTGCTGTACTGCTGAACTGCTTATCATCTTACTCCGCTGTGCCTGGGAACATTTTGATAACAGCAATGGCTATGTGCCTGGGCTGGCAGATGGCCAGGGCATCTCTGCTGTTTTTCTGTACTGCTGTACTGGACAGGCTGGAACTCCAGTGTGAACTCGAGTTGAAGGAGTGGCCTGTGGGGCACAGACGGGGCCGTCGTTACTGGGGACTGAGCCAATGGTGGAAGGGGAGGCACAGGGAGGCTATGGCGCAGCGGGAACAAAGGAGTCGGGAAAGGTGTTCCCGTTACAAGTGGGTAGTCTAGAGCAGCCACCCACGGAACCTTCGGCACCTTCTGCACCAGCGGATTCGCCACCTACTCAATACCCCTGGGGCGAGTTGCAACAATGTGTGGAAAGGGAGCTGACTGGTAGGTTGCTGGATTGGGTCCCGGGGGCCAATGTGGGATCCCAGCGGTATTGCGAACTACGTGAAGGAAGATGGCGGGAAGGAGAAAAGGAGGGCAAGACACCATCACCTTCTGAGGACGCCCCGTTGCATCCCAGTGATCGACGGGTGCTGGACACACAGAGAGCAGAGCGCAGGAAAAGATCTGAGGAACAAGGAGAACCGGCGTCACGGCTGACGACATCTAGGGGGGGGTGGTAGGGCTCCCCTGGCACTGCCAGTGATACCTGAGCTACCAGAGGGACCCCTTACCCCTGGGGCAGTGGGAAAGTGAACTGGTATTACTTTGCAAGATGCTCGCTCTGTGATTGTTGCTTATCCTGTGTGTTCCAAAGGTCCCCTCTGGGAGGCAGGGGTAAACCCTCGAGGGTTGCAGCCCAACCAAATATGGCAGTCTAATGTTACGATTTATGAACCCTTTAATCCACGTAGGTATCTGCATGTCAGTTGATATCTGCAGTGGAGTTATTTTAGCCACTATGCATGCTAAACAAAATGCTCTCGCAGTTATTCTACATTGGCAGGACTGTATGGCGCAACTTGGCATCCCACAAAAAATTAAAACAGATAATGGAGCAGCATATGTCAGCAAGAAGACAAAGGACTTCTGCGCGCGCTGGGATATTCAGTTGAGTCATGGCATTCCCTACAACAGTACGGGCCAAAGCATTGTAGAACGCGCACATCGCACATTAAAAGGGTTACTCGACCGACTAAGGGAGGGGGAGAATATAAGCCCAGGAACAGGGGTTCCCCCTCCCCTTGACCGTCCCTTATTTCGGGCACAGCGTCTGTTGATAACTGCACTAATTACCTTAAATCATACCATTCGAGGGAACACCTATAAAACCCAGACAGCAACCCAGGCACATTTCCGGCTCGATGAGAACGAAGGGCCTTACCCTTTGGTTCAAGTACGGGACCTGCAAACCCGTGAATGGAGGGGCCCGTATTCCCTCCGTTGCCTGGGATGTGGGTATGCATATGTGCAAACCGAGAAAGGGACACTAGAATGGGTACCCAGTCTAAATATTCGACCGTATAAACATTAATCAATTTATTGAGTCTTATCTTGACAGGTTACCATTTCCCTATGCATCCTGATGGTGTGGGGGAGCAATGAGGGAGCCGTGATGAACTACTGTCTGGATTGGGCAAAATCCATGAACGTAACGGATGTGTGTCTGTATATGCCAGCTATTGGACAAGCCTCTACCTGTCTATTGTTCACCCCCTACTTCACTAGAGATAAGGAGGACAGTTGCTGCCACAAGTCAAACCAGAGCTCTACTATCCCAGGCTTACAAAACTGGAATGTTAATAACGCCCAAACTTTTAATAACCGGGCTCATAGTCTTGTTACTTGTTCTTGACCTTGTTGTGCTATTACCCTGTCTGTTACACTTAATTATGCGTTCTATGAGTCGTATATTAAGAAGTCTTACCACATATCGATTATTTTACGCGCAGCTTCCCCAGCGAGATCCAGAGCTACTGGAGCTAAGGGAGGGGGAAATGTAGTAAAGATAAGGGCTGGCGACCGGAAGATCACGCGCTGTACGGAAAGAGTTAAGGGTTGACCCTCCCTTGTCTCTGCCCCTTATAACATGACACGCCTACTGCTGGGAGTATAAAGGTAAACTACTGCGCAATAAACATTGAAGCTGAACACCCACACTGTGTGTGCTGACTGTTCCTTCCCCAGCCCGGGTCGGCTGGAGATCCGCCGGTATAACCTTGATATGTAATGAACGCTACAAGTTATATTTCTGAAGAAGACTGAGATGTTGACTGTTTTTAATTTAGCTCTTTTTCTGTGGAAAATTTTGGGGTTGCTAGAAAGCCCAAACTGTCCAAGCCCTGGCATATTTGGACAGTGTTGCTGTAGGCCCATATATGACTGCATTTTTCTCTGTGGCCCATCCTTTTCTTTATTGTCAAGGGCTCCTAAGAGTCACAGCTTCCATCACAGAGGTGGAAACACTGCACACAATACTGTGTGGCACGGAAGGTTCCTACTGGCAAGAACTGGAGAAATATGACACTGAAGTACAGCATTTTCCAGTAAAAATCCCTTTTGGCTGAATGTTTATCAGCCAAGATCTGTACTTTTCATTGGCACTTGAGATGTGTCCAAAGAAGGGCAATGAAGTTGGTGAAGGGTCTAGAGAACAAATCTTATGAGGAGCGGCTGAGGGAGCTGGTGTTGTTTAGTCTGGAGAAGAGGAGGCTGAAGGGAGACCTTATTGCTCTCTACAACTACCTGAAAGGAGGCTGTAGCAAGGTGGTGGTCGGTCTCTTCTCCCAAGTAACAAGTGATAGGACAAGAGGAAATGGCCTCAAGCTGCGCCAGGGGAGGTTTAGGTTGGATATTAGGAAAAACTTCTTCACTGAAAGGGTAGTCAGGCACTGGAACAGGCTGCCCAGGGAAGTGGTTGAGTCCCCATCCCTGGAGGTATTTAAAAGACATGTAGACGTGGTGCTTAGGGACATGGTTTAGTGGTGGACTTGGCAGTGCTAGGTTAACGGTTGGACTTGATGATCTTAGGGGTCTTTTCCAACCTTAATGATTCTACGATTCTGTGATTCTATGAAAGCTACTTTTATCATTCTCATTAATTTCTCCACAAAGAAAAAAATGTTTTCAAACATTTGCCATGCAGAGAGGTGAAAGTGATTCCAACCAGCCGAACTCATTCCTTTTGTCACATCTGCAATGGTGGTGCTGTTTCACTATTGAACCCAGTGAAACTAGGTGAAAACAAAAAAATCAGAACCCCCAAATATGTAGTCTTAAAAAAAATATTTGATTTCTTGTTTCATTTTTGTTCTTTTTTCACTTCACTGTCTTCTACAAATCAAATTCATTTGTAACTGTAGATACATTTTTACCCCCTCTCAGGTTTTCTAAGCTTTCAGAAATATTACTACATCTTTAGATGAGTTAAGTGTGCAGTAATTAGTCCAAAATGAGGCTACAGCTATATTAATGATTTTTGGGCTCCCTCCTTCCTCCAAATTTTTGACAGGAACTTTGCATGCATGTAGTATTAATAATGAAAAAAAAAAAAACAAACCCAAACCCTATGAATATCTATATAGGCCTGAAGACAATATTGTACTATTTTTGTTTTAGATTACTTATAGATATAAGAAGATTTGGAAAAGCCAAGATATTGTTTCCAAGAAAGGAACAGGGATTCACTCCAGAGGATACTAGGCAAATAAAAGGAATAGGTATAATGTTGCATAACTAAAGATTATAACTGTAAACCAATTATTTCAAGTACTCCTGCACACTACCATTGTTTGGAGTTACCTTATGTGTAACACCAGTGTTACAGAACTACTCCAAAATATTCCACACAGATGGATGACTTTTGTATATCTGAAGGTATGATATTTACTTTCATTGTATTCTGACAGCTACCCCTATGATTATGCATTATGATTACTCAGTATCTCAAAGCTGTTATCAGCCACTGCAGTTTACCCAAAATCGTTGCTTTCTGGTCTCCTGCCTGTAATTCTGTTTTCCCCAAACAGTAAATGCAGCCAAACAAATCTGTTATATTCCTTGGCATTTTGTTTTTTTTGGCAGAGCTGCTGAGTTATTTAAAAAGATAAATAAAGCCCTGACTCATAAAAATAAATGGGATATAAAAATAAGAAAGAATGCTAAAAGTTTCATTTACAAATAAGGTGAATTTGAAAATTGTAGGGAAAAATATTCCTTGTTTAGCTAGCAGTCTTCAAATATGGTGCATTTTCTCCTCTTGGTAAGCATCTTGAAGGGCATCCAACAAAATGCTACCATAGTATTTTCTGTGCTAGGATCCTGAGCAATTGAATTGTTAACCAATCACTTCTCAGTGGACGGGTTTCCAGCTGGGAAAATTACTTTGAATGACAATCCAGCCAATGTCAGGGATGGGGATGTGAATTGCCTCCTATCCTATTGCTATGAGACATGGTATAATGTAGGTTACACTATTTGCAATAAATAACGGAGTATCTTTTGTAGCACATGCAGACTCCTTGTCGCTTTTTCCCATAATGAATGTGTGACCTTCTGCAGTCCAATAGATTACACTGGTATGTCTTAAGAATGGCACAAAGAAAGTCAGTAAAAAAAGTAATGACCTATCTCTTGCTTTACAAGAAGTAGGGATCATCCTACTGAACAGAATACATGGATTTTTCACATATTAGTAATAGTTTACACTATTAAAATACAAAACTCATTGCTAGTGGATGAACTCAAAAGTATTGCTGAATTCAAAAATGGACTGACTTCCTTGTTTCGAAATGGAATCAGTACTCAATCAGTGCCGATGAGACAACATGGTCCAAATTCAGCCTTCAAGTTAGGGAACATCTACAGTGCTGTTTGCAAGAGGCTGGGAGGGTATACCAGAGAAATGGAAGATCTATATATTCCTGGTTTCTTATATGGTTTTTCCCTAAGCATATGTTGCTGGACACTACTGAAAAAAAGATGCAGGACAAGAAGAACCTTTGGTTTGACCCTACTCTTGTCTTCCTATTTTATCTGCTGTATGCTGTTAAATAACCACCTTAGTGAAAAGTGAGTCTGGAACAGCAGAGCTCATTTATTTTATCTCACTACAAGGGGTGCTGACAGAATGGCTGTCTCCTCCTCATAAATTAGATACAGACACTAAGAGATTGTAGTACACTGAGAGAGGGCAAATACTGGCAGCAGGCTGACTGTGTCTCAAAAAGTTACCATAAAGGACTTAGATTGCTATGTATACAAAAGCACACTGTTGCTGTCCAATACAGCTGATGTAATGTATGTCACTGGGCATCAGAGAAGGTAGAATGATTAGCTGACATTTTTAATCTCCTTGAAATCTCAGTTATTGAAATACTTGTTTCCCTATTTATTAACTTCTGGACATTTCTGATGCTCATTTTATAAGGATACTCAAGTGAACATGAGGATTTGTGAGATTGTTCATTCTAATATGCGGTATAATACATCTATAAATGCTAGGTGTTGGAATTTTATTAATTTTTGAATTAATATAACTTAAAAGCATGGTCTTATGTAGCTTAAATTTAATGAAGACAGAAAGTTTTTTCATACACAGCAGCTTGTGTAGTTTTCACTTGAGGAACTAATTACTTTCCAGCTTTCAAAAACTTCTCTCTTGCACATATTTCTACCTACAGCATTAAGGAATGACTCAACGTTTTACTGCAGCCACCTTCAGATACTGTAGAATTTTTATAGCTAGATTTTTTTCCTCATTTATACTGTAGATAAAATTACTAACGAAGCATCTAAAGCTTCAAAATCTAGATCTCAAGTGCCTATAGGCACACTGGATATTTTGACTGAGAAAGGATTAAGCCACTGAAAGATAATGGTCATTTACTAAATTTTGCCTTCAGTATGAATTGTGACCACTCAGAAAGTTGCTCTGGTCAGAAAGATTCCTTGGGAAGAGTGCCCATCTGCACTCCCATCAGTGCTGCACTCCCTTAGTCATACCCTCCCTGGGTTTCCAAAAGGACCTGGCTCACAGTGAACACAGTCAGGACTAGCAGAGTGGGTTTTCATCTCAGACTTCAAAAGCTTTTCTATCCCTCATACACTCTTTTGTTCTCTGTGTTACTCTGCAAGGCCTTGTAAGGCTCAGGTTACTCTTCCAGAGCCTCAGGAACTCATGACCACTTTTACAGTCTGATGTTATTCAACATTTTCCTTGCTAATTTCAGCTCAGTAGTAGTATTCAGAAGTTGTTACAGTCCTGTCTAATTCCCTGAAGTCTTTGCACCTATACAGTACCCTAGTGTACCTTTAAAAAACAAATTCTAGAAGCTGCCCTTTCAGACTCATCAGGTTTTTATCTTCTCCAGAGTTTATATCCATTTGAAATTCACATTCCTCTGAATCCTAATCCTATCTACTAAGTTCTGTCAGTTCATTGAAATGATCCTGTTCTCTCTCAATAAATACACACACATGCAATTCTTATTTACTAAAAAAAAGAAAAAATCAAGTTTCTTTCCATATTTTTTCTATTCCTTCTCAGAGCTACTTGACTTCACCCAGCTGATTCCTCTTCTAAATCCTTTACATTATTTAAAGAAGAAAAATCAAATATCTTGTATCATATTTCTCTGGCAAATTCTTTGCTTTCATTCCCATACCTGCCATAACATCTAAGTACTTACCTACTTTTAAATTGTGCTTTAAATGAAACAAATATGTTTTGGAATTGAAACTTGGGATCAACTGTGCTTGTGAGGTTGGAAAACTTTGTGGAACACCTCTGCTATGAGGAAAGGCTGAGAGAGTTGGGGTTGTTTAGCCTGGAGAAGAGAAGGCTGCAGGGAGACCTTACTGCGGCCTTTCAGTACTTACAGGGGGCTTGTAAGAAAGATGGGCCAGACTTTTTAGCAGGGCCAGTAGCGATAGGACAAGGGGTCATGGTTTTAACCTAAAAGAGGGTAGATTCAGACTAGCTATAAGGAAGAAATTCTTTACTGTGAGGGTGGTGAAACACTGGAATGGGTTACCCGGAGAGGTGGTAGATGCCCCATCCCTGGAAACATCCAAGGTCAGGTTGGACGGGGCTCTGAGTTGAAGATGTCCCTGTTCATTGCAGGGGGAGTTGGACTAGATGACCTTTAAAGGTCCCTTCCAACCCAAACCATTCTATGATTCCATGATTCTAAATATGCAAAAAAGCTGAGATTTGTTCTCAAGATTTTCAGCAAACAGAAGTTTATTTTCTATGAAACAAGTTTTCTTCTACAGGAAGAGAGAGATAAAAGACATGTGCCCTTTCTAACATGTCTAAGGAGACAGATGTACCCTGTTGCAAGTTTTCTTTTTGGAGAGACTTCTCCAGACAGACAGTGATGTTTGATGACTGTAGATCTTCCCCTCTGCCCCCCCAGCTCCGTATCCAGGTGTCTCTATGCACATATATACATGCACACATGCATCCACTGTCAGTAAGACTTGCAGCTTGCCAGTTTGAGATACATTTCCTTCATTCTCTATTACTTGTCCTCATCTGTCCTCTTTTTCTTCTCAAAGACTTTAAAAACTTGTCTTGACAAGGCTCTGATCAAACTGATCTCATATCAAAGTTAGTCCTACTTTCAACAAAGAGTTGGACTTGATGACCTCCAAAGATCCCTTCCAGCCTAAATTATTCTATGATTCTTATGTCTGAGATGCATTTTCTCTTGTATGAAATGATACATGTCACGTCACTGTATGATTCTACACGATGTAACAGAGTTACCTACTAGCCTTCTCCTGCAGTCTTCCCTTGTGGGAACTGATTTTCATTTCTGAATAAGAGCACAGACAGGAATAGTTGTCTTGCAGCAAAGGAAATTAAGTAAGCGTCTTTGGTGCAAGAGATCAGCTTCAACCACTGTTCATTGTCTGTTCAAAATAAGAAGAGCACTGCAGTGGTACAGAGAAGAGTCTGTCCAGACAGATAGCTCATCCTCAGACCATTTCACTTCTACATATTGTCCGTGTTCATCTTTGTATCTTACTGATCCCTGTTCTTGCGGCACTTGGTCCATTGTGACACTAATTTTCATTCAGTTATCAATAAAAAGGCATTTAAGTGCATTTTTCAGATACAAGTTCATTGTATACAAGAGACAGTATGGAACAACCTTTCATGAGCAGTCACGGAAGAAAAAGAGTATCTAGTTTTAAGGTGGAATAGTGTTACAAAAGTGATTGCCTTAGATAGTGGGGGAGTGAAATGGATATTCAGAGTTGGGGCTTAGGCTCTCTGTATGAAGACAATGAGAGTTTTGAAACTAACTTTAATTGAAATGGAGTTAATCCAGAATGAAGATTTTTGCTTCTTGATTAAAATCTTCTCTGAAAGTCTTGCTGCGGTTCTGTTCCTAACACAGTCTGTTCCTGATGCAATGCAGTACTGATACATGCTGCCATCTAGTGCCTGTAGGGGAAAGCAGTGGGCTGCTGAGTTTATGATTTTCATGGATGCTGAAAGAATAGTAATTCTTGCTCTTTACTACTGTGAGGGCTTTCTTATTGCCTCAGTTTTAACCTTGCAATTAACCTTATGGAAACTTGCCTTTTGTAAGGACAAAACCCTGTCAGGAATGAGTACAAGCGTGCACGGGAGGGAGTTGGGGACAAGGGACGGGGGCCATGGGGGAGAGAAAAACAAGCGATAAACAAGGCTGCAGGCAGTAACCAGACAAAAAAAATACACTGATTACAGTTGTAGCTACCTCGCTGCTCGAAGAATCAGAACAAGTGCAGTGGAGTGGCCATCTGAACCAGAATAAATACAGCAAGGGATGTAAGTGGAGAGTATCGTGACCTTGAGGGGAATAGCAAAGGCGTGTAGAGAGAAAAGATGAGGGAGCAGTGTTAGTGCACTCACAAAAAGGTTTGTGGTTTAGCTGGGAGCTTAATATTGGCTAAATAATACAAATAATTCATATTTTCCAATTAGTGCTTTAATAAATAAATATGCATACGTTAATACAACTAAAATTAACCAAAGTCATTAAAGGCTGCTCAATCAACTAGTCTCACATCTGCAAAATGATTAGATTCCTCAAAACAGTGAAATATCTCAATCACGGGAAAAAAAAACACGCACATGAGAGACCATTCAGAATAACTATATGGTGCATAGTAAGGGTATCCCAAAGCATACTACGTATCAATGTAAACATATAATAACTCATTATACTTAATTACAACAAATATAAGGAAAAGGTTTTGAATTCTGCTGACAAAATACAAACATGGGGGATGACTACTTTTCCCTCCCCAAAAAAACCTTAGATGAAGAGCATTCAACAGAAAATGGCTATGCATTTTCATGTAAATTCTCATTTGAAATATAATTTTAAAGGATTTTTATTCTTCCTCAAAATTAATAGTATAGTTTTGATAAAGCAATCTTTCAACAGGCACACACCTGTACAATCCCTTTTGGCGATTTGCTGTTAATTAAAATTACTACTTAAACATTAGCAGTGTTTTTTATGAGCTGTCCTTACTTACAAAAATGAAAAATAATATTGATTTTTAATTGAAATTTTTTCTTGAGTTGCAAAATTAAAACTATGCATTTATTTTTAGATCTTGAGATCTAGAAATGTAATTGTAATTACTTCTTTTTACAGAAACTAAAATAATATGCAGACAAAGCAACATATGGTACCCTAAGCAGTTTCAGAATATTCAAAAATTTGTTATTTCTGTCCACAGACAGGCAGCAGACTGACACATGCACACCATAAATAGAGACTTGTCTAAAGTGAGAATTAAAGTTCTCAGGCAATATAGAAAAAGCCTGTATTGGAAAAGCCAATATTTTTCTCATAATGTAATTACACAGTGCCAAAAATGTGTCATTGTCAATCATTCCATTAGGTAGGACTTCAGAATACCAGTTTGAGGTTATAAATGTAGAGCATATTTCTTCAAATAAGCAGAAGATTATACTTCAATATTGCCTTACTGAGATGAAGTATTTGGGTCTACCAAACTGAAATTGATTTCAAATGGACAAAAATGTACCTACTGAGCTATAAACATTATATAAAGTTTAGCAGTATTCACAGAGAAATTAAACAAATACAGATATTTTTTCCTTAGAAGTTTTAAGAACTACTGTGGTGGTGTTTGAGAAACTTCTTCCTTCTTCACATGTCGTGGGAATATATCAACAAATAACTGTATATTTGATATCATTTTCTTACCTATGTCATTTTTCAAGAGATGTCAGGTATTGTGTATCTGCTTTTTGTATTGTAGAAACGGGTCACAATTGTTTCAAGCTTTCCTCTATAAAGGCAATTGTTGTTTTATCCAACGGTGCAGGTCTCAATAGGAGCTACAAAACCTCAAAAAATATGAGCTTTCTTATACTGTAAAATATCATGAATCGGAACGGTGAGAGCCAAACACCCTCACACCCAGGGGTGCTGTGTCTCACTGGGAACAGCCAGCAGTTCTGTAGAATAACAAAAAAGTTAATGGAAAGCTGTTAGCATGCAAGGATTTAATTGCCCTTTTCCATCCTGTGAGTCCATGTTTATATTAACAGCCTCAGTGCAACTGTTCGGATACATAACAAGTGTCTGGCAAAACCAGGCTGCAAAATGAAGTGTATTCAAGTCCCCTCTTTGTGTGAGAGGTGTTGTTTACAGAGACAGTTACAGTTTCTGAGACCAATTGACATTTGTTGTTGTGTTACTGTTCTTCCCTTTGTCCCTTTTAATCCTTCATGCACAGAAGATAACCTTTCTCGGTTGAGAGCTAACCAGAATTATCAGGGAATAAACATGACTAACAGTTTTGAGAACCACCTGAATGCCAAGACATGTCTAGCTGAGGCAAATTTAATTAATTATGGAAACAATTCTGATTACCTTCTCTGTTTATCTTACCAGTATATAACAATCCAAATGAAACCTCCTAACTGCTGCCCCAGCATTAGCAAAGTTAGTTTTCCAGTAGACATTGGCACCAGTCACTTCTTAAAAGCCAGGGTAGCAATCAAATCCCCATGACTCTGCTCCTACCAACTGTTAGCATTCAAAATCATCAGCTGAACCATAAATACCTTTAGCTTTCCATGTTGAACAATATTGTCGTAAAAGTCTTGACAATGAATTTGTAATTAGCAGAGAATTTTAACAGACATAATGGAAAGGTTATATGAATAATTTACTCATAACCTGTGTTAGAACAATCGAAAGGTAAGGACAGCGTCACAGTGATGATAAGTTAGCTATATAGCATGCATTTCAGATGGGAATGCGATTCTCAATAGCACAAATAGTAAGAAAAAGGAAGGAGCATAAAAATGAAGATGCTTCTGTAGTTTTAAAAATTGACTGGTGCCACTCAACCGGAGTGAGTAAAGGTGCCAGAGTCTGCCTGGAGCTAGAATCCTATACAGCTGTATTTTTTTTCAAATTAAATATTTCTGTCTGTTCACATTAATTGCAATTCTATGGACTGCTGAAGGCACTATACAAAACAGAGTGAACAAAGCTTGAAAATTTATCTTCCTCAGAGACACATTATCTCTAGACCCAATACTAAAGTCATTGCAATAGCATTGGAGATTTGGCTACAATTTTGAGAATGGTTGTTTTGCTCTCTGTTTTGAGGATTTGTTTAGCCCAGACAAAGTGCAGACAGTCTCCTGGTTCCTGATCCAAGGTTACAGAGTTCACTGAAACTTCTCCCTTTTATAGGAGCTAGAGCTTTTACTTCTCCTTAGATTTTTATATTACTGCTCATAAGAATGTAAGTAGTCTATCTTGGATGATGACTGCCAGAGAACTTCTTCTCCTGCCTCCACATTAATCCATAAGACATTGTTGCCCTAACTCTGTTAACACTGGGTACCTGTGTTTCTCCTTTCTGTCGTGTCACCTTTTCTGAAAGGATTGTCAGAATAACATTGTGCAGTCCCATTTGACTTAATGTTGTGTTCAAAGATGTTAAGGTCATGCTGAACAGATCAGGTTCGCATATACCACTCCTAAAATAATATAGATTTTTTTTTTTTTCTGGCATGTCATAGATGAAGGTAGTGGTATCCTCATTCTTAGCCATTATTTCAGGTACTCTGGAGAACAGTTATTCACTGGTGAAGACATGGAATAGGCAATTTTATGTAGTTTTCCATGTTGTGTGGTTTCTTGATTCATTTTGAATCAATCTGAAAAAACTCTGTTGACAGTGCAAACCTCAAGCTTATTGGCTTTAGTCTTACCAGGCAGCAGATACTCAATGTTTTGGACTAAGTCAGCTTGGAAAAATACTGAAAAGAAATAGTGATTTTATTCTTCAGAACAATGTTTTTGCATGCACTTGCATTTCTTTCTGTTTTTTTTTTTTTCTTTCTAGAAGTCATTTTACTAGCAAGAATGCAACCAAACAGCAAGTTTTATGTATGTATTGAAAAAAGCTTACAGACTTTAAAACCGCACTTGTATGCATACATAGACACTTCAGAGTCAAATGTATGTCTTCTGCTGTATGTCTCGCTGTACAACAGGTCCGGGACCTGTTTGGGATTCTCTTGGCACTACTTGAATTTTAGCAGTTGTGCTCACCCACATAGGGAGCAGACACATCTTTAACCAAGGAATTTAAATGTATAATTCTTCCAACTAATTGCTCGTGAATGAGTTACAGATCAAGAATAATTCACAAATCCTATTCCACAGATAATGACAAATTCTAGAAAATTGCAGTCAAATCACATATAATTCCTGAATGGAAAAAGAACCGAAACAAATCAGTGAACCAATTTGTTATGATTACTTTCTCCTCTTTCTAACACATCTGAAATCTGTTATTGAATGATATTATGCAACATTCAGATACATCTACAGTAAAGACTGCATCCAGTATTTGAAATATATCTTTAGTAATGGTTGCATTTAACATCCATATCCTACACTGCTGAGGGATTTAATATAGCACAAAAAACTGTGGTCCTTGGCATAGTGAAGATAATTGCTTAACTTTTGTGCTTCTTAAAAGTTAACTATGCTGGCAAGGAAACAAGATAATGATCCAGTCTGTATGTCAGAAAGTTCGGGATCTAGCCCACTGTCTTATCTCTCACTGTAGCAGACTACCTTTCACCAGCCTCAGTTTGCGAGTCAGGCTAAAAATGTATGACATGACTGCAGCATTGTTTCTAAATAAAATGACTTTCAGTAAAATTAGCACAAGGCTTACAGACCAATTTCAAACAACCATACTAAGCTGAAGTAAGACTCCTTTTCTTTCTAAAAGTTCCCAATGGACAGAATACCCTTTGAATTCCATGGTCATCTCACAGACCTTTGCATAGTAAGACATTTTTCACTCAAGATGTCTGGCTATTTGGATACAATTCAAAAAGAGGCTTATGCTTCAAAGAGCAGGAAAGCTGACTTAAGCTTTAGAGTAAATACCAAAATCTCTTATCTTTCCATATTTGTCATATGTTATAATCCTTGCAAGAGTGGCCTGCACAATAATAGGAAAAAAATTCTTAAGATTGGCTTGACAGACTAACAAAGGCATTATACATAAATACTGGTTAGGGGACAGTTATGGGGGTTTTAAGCTTTAGAAATGATAAATGCTCATTTATATGAAAATGTACATGAATTTCCAGTGGGAATGTTTCATGACACATAAAAGTCCTACTTCTGAGGACTGATTTATTTGCTAGCGTATATGAAGAAGAAAGTCCCCCCTGGGTACTACCAGGGCAAGGACAGAGAGTTCCTGTGTCCAAAAATATTTTTTTAGTGTTTTTTACATTAGATACTATTTTTGTAGCAAAACCTGTACTTGATGGATGCGTAACTCTAAACAGGCTGATCCTCCTTCCAAATTTTGTCTTGCCAAAGAAATGGCCAGTGACAATTCTCTGAATGCAGTACTAGGGAGATATTTCATACCGATTCTATAGTGTGGCTATAGGTGTGATGGCTTATACGCTGTGATTAAATTCTAGCCTTTTTTCCTTCCTATTACCTAAATTAGTTTAGTTTCCACATTAAAACACTAATACTTTAAAATAGATTTGTATTTTTTCTAAGACAACCTATTATTTCTAAGATAACCTATTTATTTTAAAGGAAACATTTGAAAGTGATTCAGTTTAGGAAATTCCTCCCTTGAAAAAACACACTTTTAAAATATCAGTTATACAAGCTCACTTGAATTCCATCCGATTCCCATGTTAATTTCCATAACAGAACACTTCTCATATGTGTCACTGATTGATAAAGAACTGCTGCTTTTATATGGCATAACTAAATATAACTCCTTGAGGTATTCTCCAAACAGGCATCTACCTTACCATGTTCCCTCTGAATCCTAGAATTATGCTGCCTTGAAGCTGAGTTGCAGAGTCAGCTGAGAAGCCCTGGGAAATTCACGATCCCTGTGAGAAAGCAAAGTGTGTACTCCCTCTTCCCAGCATCATCCTTACTTGCCTTTGCCTTTCTCTGCAAGTAAAGAGGGTGCAGACAATTTAGCCAGTGAAGAACTGGGTCGATGATAGAAATGTACTTAAGTAAATGTAACTTTTATGTTACCTTACTTATGTATTTAGTTGCATTTAGGAAAATTTTAATGCAACCATATTTAGATAAAGTTCCATCTTGATCATAGCAGATTTAATTCTCCATAGCTTTTGAGACAGTTGTAGTAAGTATTCTTTAACCAATACTATCCTTTATCATTATTATTTCTAAAATGAAAATGCAATTATTGTATACTTACAACAGATATTAAATACATATTGTACATCAGTTCTTATGTGCTAGGATACAGAGTGCCAACAGAAACTACAGAAAAAGAACACAGGAAGAGTGGTAGAGCTGTCCTTTTTTTCTGCACATTACTGCTCATCCATCATTTATTTAACAATTAATACTAATATTTTTCTAGCAATTTTTCCTTTTTTATTCTTCCTTTTTTTTAGTTTGCTATCTGCAATTATATAAATAATACATTTTCCTATGATGTTTTCTTTTTGTAAGTAACATCTCAGTAATATGCCACAAAGAGGTGCTCTAAACCCACAGTAGCTATTGAGAACAATGCTACCAAGAGCAGATAGGACTGCTGTAAGCTTGCCTCAAGGTAGGGGTTTCTGATTTTAGTACTCTTTTTGAAAAAAAAAAAAACAAAACATTTCGCATGGCAGTCATTGAGATAAAACTTGTGTTCAGCAGTCAGAAGTTAAAATAATGAGATTCATAGCTGTCACCACATCAACAACTCAGGTGAGATTTATTCCATGGAATAGATTCAGGCAGAATACTCAGCTATCCATCGTCTCATTTTTCATAAATAATCTACTCAGTTGAATAGAATGTCTTTTTCGCTGCAGTAATAACTATGTAACAACTGAATTGTTTGGCACTATTTTACAGAGGTTTCTGTCCTGACAACTGTGGCACATGTGTTTAAAATACTATTTTTGTGAACTATTCTGTTGACTACAGCTGGTTTATTTGCACTAGTAAAGATGAGCATATGTACAAGTCTTCACACAGTTAGGGCTGAAGAAATATATTTCCCTTGAGACCTAATTTCTAAATCTTCCTTTAATCCAATTGAAATTAGTTTTGTAGTCCCAGATTAGTTTTAACAATTTTTCTGAATCCCAGCACCGTTCTGATTGTCAGAGAGGACAAGTGTCGCTGAGGCACAGAACCCTGAACACTGATTTATTCCTCGTCTGCATTACTTCATACTAAAACAGATGGGAAAGAAAGTTGATTGTAGTCCCTGCAAGAAGTATATGGCTTTGACCTATTCAATGAAAAGAAGATTCACCTGCTGTAATGGCATCACCTGGGGGCGTCTTCAGGTAGGTCTACAATTACATAGAGGCCACTGGAGGTGAAATATCTGAAATTCTGATTCTTCTTGAAAACTGTACCTACACATACCACTGAAGAAGGATTTTTTTCCATTTTGAGTTTAGGGAAGCCTGGACCTGAATCCAGATGAAAATATATAGTTCAAGTTTATTTGGAAACACTACTGGAACAGCCCCATTTTTAGTCTTCATTTATTTCTGAATATAATTTAGAAAGCAATGGACATGATACAGTGTATGTCACCTGATCTGTGTTCTTTTTGTCTTATATAGGCTAAATAAACTTTATTTCTTTATTAGATTAATAACAGTTCTCCCTAAAAACCTCTTTACTTATGAAGAGAGATGTTTCATTCTCAAGGTGCCTGAATTTGAGCTTCAAAATTTAGCTCTGTATTTGTATTACAAGGTGAAAATATTTTGATGCTTTGGTGCATTTCAATTTGAAAGATTTCAGAGGTGATTTGCATTTTGGTTCCATATTATATATAGTGTAAAGCATCAATTCCGTATTTTGAAAATGTACTGTCTGCAGTAATCAATATTTATAAATGTTTAAGAAAGAAAGAAAGAAAGAAAGAAAGAACTTCCAAAATGGTGTTCCTGCCAGTATGATCTATCTTTAATAAATGACTTTTCAAGCAGGTTTGATTTTTACTTCAGCAGGCTCTGCCCATCTATAATTGAAATATCACTTGAGCTTGTCAAGGTCTGCGTGGTGCTATAATTGTTTTTAGAGCTATACAGCATTGGAACACACAGTTTGCTTTGGGACTGCTAGATAAGTAGGTAATTCAATTTGAATTCTTAAATCTAAAATATATAGACTTACTGTACAGGTTCCAACTAAACACAGGATAGATGAAGCACAGTCGTTCAGAGAGAAGAATGGTAAGATTAGAGATATTAAAACAAATTTTGTAATTGAAGAAAGATAAACATTAACCTTAGATATAGTTTTCAGACTGTACATATGCCTCAACAGTATGAATGATCACGCAGTGTTAGTATTTTTGCCTTGTTACCCTCATCAGGTCTCTTTTTAAGTGCTTGTTAAGTATTTGCTTCCACTATCTTTTATGTCTAGATGCTCGCTAATTGGAGATTCTCTAAAAGCTGTGGTGAACATTCTCTGACTATAGAAAGCTTAGGCTGCTATAAGAGTACTGCATTGCCCGAAGTTGCATTAAGCAGAGACTCATCAGCATTCAGCACCACTGCCATAGCGTAAAGCCTAGAAGAAGTGGGAAAAATACCTTCTGAAACATAAGAAGAGAAGATGAAAAGAGGCCAGTGAGCAGAAAGAAAAGCTCCTTATGTCTGTTCTGAAGCTTCTTTTTCTAATGGATCCCCCTCTCAAGCAATGTTGCGAGTGGCAGGGGATGTGTTCTGCAAATAGATCAGCAATGTCACTTCTAAAATTGCACTTTTTGGCATTCAGGTGTTAACACCAGCCAGCTGGTAGCCAGGCTTTACCCAAGGCTGTATTATACAAAAAGAGTACACGGTAAATCATCTAGCAGCGATTACAGTGAAACACCTCTGGCTTGAGCTGGAATCACTGTTACTGTTGCTTCCTGCAGTGAATTCGGTCACTATCATATTTGCTTCCTTTTTCACTCCCAGGTGTCAGACATATTTGGTTGGAATTATTTTGCCGGGCTGAGTTTATTCCACAGCTTCTCCAGAAACTGAAATGATTGTTAGCTCTCCAACAGTTCTCAAACATTGAGATCTCAGTGAAAAATTGCAAAGATATATATCAGATTATATTTTGAAAGATTTTGCAAAATGCATTAAATAAATGATGAGATATCCATTGTTGACCCGCTTTAGTCATGGGTGTAATATTTTTCTTCTTTCCTTTTTTTCTTTTACCATAATAATCACTGCAGCAAGTTGTAAATGCAATGAAACCCCCTGCTATCTATGATGGAGAGAACACAGAAATTGATTTATGATATTGTGCCGTACAAAGCTCAGGTGCAGTCATAAAATCTTGCTAGTTTCAGAAGTCTCTAGAAAGAAAGAAAGGAAGAAAGGAAGAATAAAAAGAAAGAATCAAAGGGAGAAAGAATAGAAAGGAAAAACAGAATATTCCCTTTCTCACATGTAAAAAGTATAAGGGAAGTTTGTATGTGCACAGATACTGTAATGGAATATTCAGTTGTTATTTGCAGTTTGTATAATTCTTGCTCATCACATTAATTACCTAAGATATTTGTATGCTACCGTTACTGCCAGTTATTGTTACTACCTCTATAATTCTGTGTGTTTTAGATATTAATGTTCAGTTGTAGCTTAAGCTTTGTGTGGCTTCATGAATTATTTTTCACAGGGTTTCCAAAAAACTGAGAAATGCTGTGAGGAAAACCTACTGTTCTTCCATGAGGTCTTCCCCCATGCTGTCTTTAAAGGGCTTCAAGAGCTGGGGAACAGAGGTACCGTCTTGGGAGAAACGTGGGGCAATGGTTGAAGCACAGATGACATTGTTACAAGGTGACTAGATCATGTGCAGAGGTTGAGTGGTGGTGTGAAGGCTTGCAGCTGCAGCAGAGAGAGACTGAGGAAGCATAGGAAGAAAGGAGTTTGTTAAGAAAAGTGGGAAAAAGGATGACAGTATTCATGTAAATTGGGAAAGACATTATGAGCCTTCTAGGCCTTTTCCTTTCTAGCCTCTCCCCTGGCCTTCAGGCCAAATCACTGTCTTGGTTTCCTAGCTATAATGACATCTCTTTGCTCTTGATGGCAGAGTGACAAAGGCAGAGTTCCTTTCCTCCTACCCACATCTTCATTCCACCTAGGTCTGACGTTGCTTAGAAGGCAGAGAACAACCTCGTTGATCTAGACAAACTGCCTTTCATATCTGTAAGAAAAGGATATTAGAATTCTTTGATTCCTCATTCTGTCAGCAGGTGTAAAATGCTATAGGGATCTAGAGGTCAGCCCTTCAATTAGGGAAAGTGTGATTGCCTACAGTGTTCCAAAAAATCCAAAGGAAATACCCACAGTATTCCAGGAGAATGAATTAAATTTTTTTTCTGTTAGTTAACTGAGGTCTTTGAAGAGTTGATTCAACTCTAGCAGCAGTGATAAAGCCTTATTCCAAGGGAAAGATCAGTCTGAGAACAAAGCTGATGCTAGAGCTTAGTGATTTTTATTTTGTGATTTTCTACTCTCATTAAATAACTGATGCAAACAGACATAATTTTTCTATTTCCAATTCATCCCTGCCCTTTCACCATCAAAATGTAATTTTTAGTCTCAGGCTCTAGCCACTTGCGCTTTGAAGAATGAAAATGACCATAGTCATCATGCTGTCAAACTTTCAACTGAAAATATGCAGGAAACTTTTCCTTCCTCTTTCCCTTTCAGTAATGATCTTTCTCATCTGTATCAGAACCAGGGACCTGCAATACATAATTGCCAGTACTAAAAAGAAGTTTCCTTCTGGTCTGTGCTCGTTTCATCCATCTCAACAGCTCTCTGTTCTACAGAAGAAGAATACACATAGTGAAGTGTTATCAAAGCCAAGGTTAAAACATGTTTAGGCAAAAAAAAAAAAAAATCCAGGTTTACTCTAAACCATACAAAGTGTGAACAATTTAGTGACTCTTTTGAAAAGTGAAGGTCCTTTTGTTTCATGTTCTGTGTGTCATGTTTTTGTTTTTTTTTTTTTAATGGAATTATTATTTTCTCAGACACTGAAGTGTCATTTATGTAATTTTTAAATCAAGTAAAATCCAAAAAACCAACGAACCAACCAGGTAGCAGAACGTGATTGCCCCAGGTTGGTTTGATTTCGTATTTCAACACCTAGCTTACATATAAATATTTACAGCCTGCCTCACCATGGTGTTCACCACGGGCTGCAGGGGAATCTCTGCTCCAATGCCTGGAGCACCTCGTCCCCCTCCTTCCTCACTGACCTTGGTGTCTGCAGAGTTGTTTCTTTCACATATTCTCATTCCTCTGTCCGTCTGCAGTTGTGCAGTTTTGGGTTTTTTTTTCCCCTTTCTTAACTATGTTATCCCAGAGGCGCTACAACCATCTCTGCTGGGCTGAGCCTTGGCCAGCAGTGGGTCCATCTTGGAGCTGTCTGGCATTGGCTTTATTGGACATAGGGGAAGTTTCTAGCAGCTTCTCACAGAAGCCACCCCTATAGCCCCCCCCCAGCTACCAAAAACTTGCCACACAAACGCAATACAGGGGTGAAGCTTCAGATGAGCCATTTTGCTTTTCAGAAGGGTCAATTAAATGCTGTGGAGTGTACAGCAACTAAGCTGCTCCAACACTCAAGCTGGCACATTTTCAGTGACAGTGGTGTCTATCTCTACACTGCATTGCAGTAAAGAATGTAGACTTTACCTTGAAATGTGTTTAAAGGCTCTATGAGCTAGTTGAGACTTGCCTAAACAAAGAGAATTTCCCTTCATTTCCCTAGTTGCAATGGTTAATGCTATCCCAATAACGCAAAGTGGCTGGCGTAGGAACTACCGTCATTGGGTTTAAGCCAGTTAGTTTACCTCTGTTGGGAAAAATACAGCATGACAGCATTCACTGTCAAACTCAGATAGTGGAGGAATCAGAAGTTTGGGCCTTCCTGTACTTGCCAAATGATGCTGTCATTTGGTATTGTACAATATTTTCCTTTTCTCAAGAGAATTCCTATGGCAAAGATTATGGGAGGAACTTTGCAGAACTACTATCAGTTCATACCTTTCCTCAATATAGTTCATTATCAACCTCAAAAAACGTTTGATGCCATAAATCAGTAATCTGCGGCAAACAAGTTTGGGGAATAGTATACTTATTTGTACTGACCACAATACTGCAACAAATTCCAACCTTAGGGAGATTTCCTCTATTTTCTATAGGTTGATGCTAAAGAGTTAATTTGTTTTAGGTGGAATTAGCTGACATTTCCTTTTGTACTCAAAATTCTAAGAATACTTTTCCCACCAGGAGCAACAAAACTTAGTATTCAGTCTGGTTTTTAATTTCAAGATATTTTTTTCCCCTAGGAGTTACGTGTGGAAAAAGGTACAAACTAGCTATGTGTAACGTAAAAGATTAAGAATGGAACACACAGAATTAAAGATCCATTTTGCCCGTCACCCCAACTTAGGGTAAAACAATGCTGTAATACCTTGCCCCATCTTTGTTTCATCTCTGCTTAATTTGGTGTTAGATTAAATTTGGAATTAAACCATTTGTATTAATAACAACACAACTTTCACCTTTTACTGTGGAGAATTGTCTAGCACTTCACATTTCAAATATAAAATTCTTAAAACGGAAGGTCAAAATTTAGAATGAGAGAGAAGAGGAACATAAGAATGTTATTACAGTAGCCAAAAAAATTCTGAGTAATGTAATTTTATTGTTATTGATATTGGTCCATATCGTGGTCTTCACCTGAAACTCAGGTGTGGCATGCAGGTGTCTATGATTTAATCATAGAGTCATAGAATGCTGTGGGATGGAAGGGACCTTTAAAGGTCATCTAGTCCAACCCCTCCCTGCAGTGAACAGGGACATCTACAACTAGACCAGGTTGGTCAGAGCCCCATCCAGCCTGTCCTTGAATGTTTCCAAGGATGGGGCATCTACCACCTCTCTGGGTAACCTATTCAAGTGTTTCACCACCCTCATTGTGAAAAATTTTATTCTTGTGTTTAGTCTAAATCTGCCCTCCTTTAGTTTAAAACCATTACCCCTTGTCCTGTTGCAGCAGGCCTTGCTAAAAAGACTATCCCTATCTTTCTTGTAGGCCCCCTTTAAGTATTGAAAGGCTGCAATAAGGTCTCCCTGCAGCCCTCTCTTCTCCAGGCTGAACAACGCCAGCTCTTTCAGCCTTTCCTCATAGCAGAGTTGTTCCAGCCCTCTGATAGTTTTTGTGGCCCTCCTCTGGACCCACTCCAACAGGTCCATGTCTTTCCTGTACTGAGGGCTCCAGAGCTGGACACAGAACTCCAGGTGGGGTCTCACCAGAGCAGAGTAGAGGGGCAGAATCACCTCCCTCGACCTGCTGGTCACACTTCTTTTGATGCAGCCCAAGATACGGTTGGCCTTCTGCACTGTGAGAGCACATTCCCAGCTCATGTCCAGCTTTTCATCCACCAGTACCCCCAAGTTCTTCTCGGCAGCGCTGCTCTCAATCCCTTCATCCCCCAGCCTGTATTGATACCGGGGGTTGCCCTGACCCATGTGCAGGACCCTGCACTTGTCCTTGTGGAACCTCATGAGGTTCACACAGGCCCATTTCTCCAGCTTGTCCAGATCCCTCTGGATGGCATCCCATCCCTCAGGCGTGTCAACAGCACCACTCAGCTTGGTGTCTTCTGCAGACTTGCTGAGGGTGCTCTTAATCCCACTGTCTATGTCAATGATGAAGATGTTAAACAGCACTGACCCCAGTACAGACCCCTGAGGGACACCACTCGTCACCAGTCTCCATCTGGACATCGAGCCATTGACCACCGCTCTCTGGATGTGACCATCCAGCCAATTCCTTATCCACTGAACAGTCCACCCATCAAATCCATATCCTTCCAATTTAGAGAGAACGATATTGTGGGTGACCATGCGAAAGGCCTTACAGAAGTCCAGATAGATGACATCCATAGCTCTTCCCTCGCCCACTGATTTATTATTAGTCATCATCAAAACTCATAGAATGGCATGCTTTTTTATTGTCCTTTACAACCTCTCATAAGATATTCAGCCTCTCTACATGACTTTACGTTCTAAGTGGTTGTATCCCAAAAACTTTTGTCACTAGTGAGATTCTAGGGAAACTTCTTTTTCCCTGATGCAGTATTTAAGAAACGGACAACAGAAAGGACTTCAATTAGCAGTCAAAGGGAAAAAAAAATACGCAGTATTCAAGCTGAAAACTATCTGCTGGTTGATGGATATGGCATTATACATGAAATCTCAGCAGATCCTGATTTAGAATGAAGCTGAACATGTACCAAATCACGCATACTTCTCTGATAGTTAAAATGGAGTTATGGTCCAGGGATTACAGAAACAAAAAACACAGTGAAAGGATACTTTGAAATCCCCCCAACTGGGGTGTTGGGCTCTACCCAGCTGGAATTTTACTGTGACATTGGATTGGTTTCAGCTATAAAGTTTGTTTAAAAAAAGGAAGAAAACAATGTTTTTGTTTCTTGGTGAGAAAATGGGAGACATTGGAAGATTGGTTAGGGTAATACAAACCTGTAAACTGAAGAGGTTATTAGGAGCTGGGAAGAATGAGGATGAATGAATTTAAAACTTCTGTTTGATTCTATTTGGTGTCTCAGTCAAAAATCTTTTAAGGATTCAAGATTCCTCCATCTGGTATCATCTTTCCTAATTCCTGAGAGCAGATGTCCTACACTAATTGTTATGTTTTCTTTTATTCATGATAAAAAATGAGCCCAGGTTAAGAGAAGAGAATGAAAAATATGGCATATAGTGAATATAGATGCTCTTTATTTCCTGATTTTTACAGAGCAGTAGAAAGTTCCTTTTTTTTTTTTTTTAAATAATGTCACCAGTTTCTCCCTCCACCCACCCCAGCTAAAACCTGAAGATTAATTTAACAAATTGACTATGATACCAGAGCTTGCCTACAGATAAAAAATATTTTTTTCCTTTAAAAAAAGTGGAGAACTTTCTTTAGGTTATTATTTAAACTCAGTTCAGTCCTCCTGGAATTTTCAAATTGACTGCTGAAGGACAAATCTTTTGTTTGTAGTGTTTTTACTTTTCTGAAGTTCTTATTTCTGCAGGGAAGTGTGTAGATAATGATTTTTCGTGTAGATATATTCAGAGACAAGAAATATTTTTTGTATAACAGTGGCTGCATAATGAGATGTTTTTTCCTCCTCTGTTACGTAACTTGATACTGAGATCTGCCAATTTGTCATTTGCTATGATTTTACTTCGAGGTCATTTATTACATTTCTCTTTCTCTCCTTTGAAGTCAACATGATAGGTTTGATACATAGAAAATACTTATACATTTGAATAATTATGAAGAATTTTTCTGTTTGTTGTTATTGCTGAATATTATTAGGTACAGTGCTTAGTTCTGTTTTTTACACTGAATCTGAGCATAATCCATCAGCTGCAATAATTTGTATCTGTGAGGAATTAGACTAATGAACACTTACTTTCTGAATATTGTCATAACTAGATTTCTGTGGAGTTACTTCTGATTTAGGTTAATATAAATGATTTTTAAAGGCACACTCATTTTCCTTGCACCATTCAGCAGGGACAGCATACAAATTAACTCTAAATATTGATCTGAAATTTGTTATATTCAGTTTTCTCATTTTTCAAGTCTGCTATTTTGCAGATATTTGGAAATAAGTATAAAATAATATTTCTTTGAAAAAGTAGAAAGACAGAGTTCTTTATAGGCTCACATGACCGTTCGTTCTGGAGTGGACTCCTGTATGAACAATTCTCCTGGAGTGGCTGGATTCTGCTGAATGCTTTAGTTCTTAACTAAAAGTATCAATAACTTTTCTTTTTACTTGGCTGTTTTTAATCAGTAGAAAACTTTTCTAGAAGAGTTCAGTTTAACAACTGATGGCTCCACTTCTGTGTGGAAATGCCACAAAACCAAATTTCCTTTATAGCTTTTATAGTCCCATAACATAATTTGAAGAAGCAACATGAACTAAAAGAACATATAACAGCTAGCAGCACAACTTATGGAACATCCTCAGGATGGGCTAATGCATCCATAATCCACAAAATGGTTTGCTCGCATATAAAAACCTCACGCTATTTAAAAAAGGAATGAAACTTTTTTTTTTTTTAAATTAAATTTTAATCCATCATCATTTGGAGTGTCATCAAGTTGCGCTCATAAAGTATGCAAGTAACACCAAACTGGGGGGGGGCACCAGGGCGGGGCTGCTCTTCAGAGAGACCTCAAGAGGCTGGAGGAATGGGCTGACAGGAACGTCATGAAATTTAACAAGGGCGAATGCAGAGTCCCACACCTGGGAAGGAAGACCCTCTTGAAACAATGCGGGCAGGGGACTGACTAGCTGGGGCTCAGCTCTCTGGCAAAGACCTTAACATGAGCCAACAGTGTTTCCTGGCAGCAGAGCTCGTATTCACTGGAGCAGAGCCAGTAGGTTGGGAAAGGTTGTTATTCCCCTGTACATGGCACTCCTTAGCCCACACTTAGGTACTGTGTGCAGTTTGGGTCTCAGTTTACAAGAAAACTTGGGTACAGTTTACAGGAAAAATACTGGTAAACTGCAGAAGACCACCAAGATCATTGGGGTCTGGAGCACTTGCCCTGTGAGGAGAGGCTGAGGGTACTGGGCTTGCTTACCTGGAAAACAGGTGTCTTGGGAGGGACCTGATAGCAGCCTGCCAGTACATCTGAGGAGGAGATGGAGCAGGAGGCTGGACTTACGCAGAATATAATTCCAGTAGGAGAACCATTGTATGAAACCAATGAACTTGTACAGTATGGTTTGTCTAACATAATGCATAGAAAATTGTTTACAAAACTATTGTACTGTAAATCTTTGCTGACTTTTAGGTAGTTTTAGTGTCTGGGGAGTGCTCAGCTTGTTAGTAATTTGGAACACCTAATTTTCATTTCTAAGGAGTCAATAGCAATCCAAAATAAAATAAGTGAAAGAAGCCTTAGTGAAACATTCACATAGATATAAAAAAGTTTCTTATCTCTTTTCTCTAGAAGCTTTGAGCAGCAAACTATTTTCCAGCATAGCTAGCGACACTTCTGAATAACTGAAAAAAGAATTTAAGCTAGAATAAAAAAAGAGGTTTCCCATACCCACTGTGTCTTCATTTAATATTCTTGATGTTAATAAATTATTTCAATAGAATGTAATAATAGTAGATTTCTGTATGACAGGAGCAAATTTTCATTTAAAGTAAGACCATCCATTATAATCAGAGACAGGGTACTTGAACTGAAGATCACCACTCAGTTAAAATAAAAAATAATGGAAGTGGCATCTTTAATAGAAAATGTCATATAGATACATGACAAGTGGTGCATATTTAAAATGTTTTCTATAAGTCATGTATGCAATTTTAGATTTTAGGACTTAAAAAACACTTTACTGCCTTTTAGTTAGCATGGGACACTACATCTATATTTTTGAGACATCCGAGTCCATAAAGCTACTTAACTGTATGCTTTATATGACAATAGACAACCACTGAAACAAATATGCACTAAAACCACAAACAGTAATTATAAATGCAAGCGGGCAGACAGAACACAAAGTTTTAATTGACTCTAGGGACTCCTGCAACATATCAAATTAAGAAAGGGCTTTGAGTTGTCTATGAGTATGAGTGTGACCCCTGGACTAAATACCAAAACATTGGGCTCAACTTGGAAAACAACAGTAAATTAAAAAATACGCATTTGTGCCTCCATTATTTGGAACAGATCTGTAAATGAAAAATTACTGTCTCAAACTGATGATTTTCGGAGGCTGGCATAGCATTTTGCAATAAGGTATTCAGGATTATGGAAACTGTATTTTAGATCATAAGTTTACAGAGAAGTGAAAAAAGTACAAATACTTAGTTATCACAAGCTTGTGGTGAAGCAAAAAAGGGTAGGAGTATTTATCAAGGTTTTTATTTTTATTTGTCAGTTGATCATATTATACTATCTTCTACTTATTTATTTCTTGTTATAAAGAAAGTTATGAATCACCAAGAATCATAACAACATTTTTTTTTAGTCTGGTTCAGTTCCTGCCCACATACAAGAGCATTTTGTTCTTCATGACGGTGCCCACCCTTGTTAAATCAACGGCTGTGCTTTTTCTTGAACACAATCTACAAAATTATCACCTTACTTTCAAACAGACGTATACCATATATGATTGATAATTAATTTGATGATTAATTGGGTCTTCTAGGAGCAAGTCTGTTCACCATATATTCCAGTACCTGTTAGTTTACCAGTGAGTAAAAGAAAAGAGAACTAATGATAATTCCAGAGATGCTCAAGGAATGTATTGCTTCTTTATTTTGAGAGGTGTTAAGAGGACATTTCAGAAAGACAGAGAGGGAGATAGCACCAGGACACAACAATATACAGTAAAGCTTTCTAAATAAATGAAACAATGAAATTGATTAACAGGTCACAAAATGGTATAATGTCTTATAATCTATATAGGAAAACTGGAAAGTTGCAAATATATAATCTGTCTTAAGGAAAGTGCTAGATCCTGGGCAGAACAGTTCAGTAAACCTTACAGTACAACAGAATTGCTTAAAATGATATCTAAAGAGGATTGTAGAATGATATGAGTAGGTACATACAACATGATAGAGAAAATCAACACAAAAACCCCGAAGCTTCTGCATTTTATGAAAAATTTTAGAGCATATTGACAAGTTGAGGCTAGAAGAAGCAAATTTGATTTTATGATTTGGCTTTTAAAAGAAGTCTTTGGTAGCGACTGTCTTACAGAAGATCGCTAAAGAAAGTGAAATATGCCTACAACAAGAAGTGAAGTTCCAGCATGGATTAAGATACAGCACAGCAGTAGAAGGCCAAACTGTTACCTGCAGACAAGGAGAATCACAGTAGAGGCCGGGAAGTGCTCCCTGTCCTTGCAGCTGGACCATATCAGTTTGCAAGCATGCATTCCTAATCCCATCTAATCAACTTCTGTCCAAATACTGTACACAGAGTTAGAAAAACTTAGTATATTTGCACTACTCCTCCATACTGATACTAGATGTTATAGGAATATGACATAAGAGCTATAGCTGTTAAAGTTCTCTGATTTCTCTTGTTTAGCAAGAAAATTGTAAATCATATTTTGGGTTAAATTGAGAGCAAAGGAAAACATAGCCAGGACTATAGGCCGGTGTGATTCAGACACATAAACTCATCTTTGAGTTGCTTCAAAATCTAATCCAAGTTCAGGAAGAGACCTTCAACAAGATGAGCTCAAATTTCAAGTGAATAATGAGACAATAGCAATTTAAAAGAAAAAAAAAGAGTGAGAGAATGGGTGATTAAAACTCCATGAGAAGTGTTGTCCAGCCATTCTTTCAAAAGACTGATTAAACACTTTGTTATTTTTTTTCCCTAATTTGGGACTTTTCTCAGCTTTCCCTATTGACCTGACATTAAAAACTATTTATTTAGAAGAAGGCTTGAAGTTCGGTGTAAAAAAAAAAAAAAAAAGAAAAGCTATGTTTAATCATGTCCAGACACAGTAACTCTAAGGTTTCACTCTATTATACTTGCAGAATTAGAAGAGCTATATAATTCCATCCACTCAATATGACAGTGCTTCATGGAGATGTGTAATTACATACTTATGATAGTTATGCTCTTTATTTATACATGTAAATCTCTTATTAAAATAATTTTTATTGAAAGCATCATAGATAAATGTATACCATATAGGAAGTATAGAATAGAGACAGTCTGATATTTAACCATAAAAAAATGTGGTGTAGAACAGTATTCTTAGTACTTGTACTAAGGCACAAGGAAAATATTTTATTTCAATTTTATGAATAAAGGTCAAAAGCTATGATAAACTTGGATATCATTTAAGAGCATGCCACATTGAAAGCATAATCACCACTGCCAGACCTCTCAATTTCTCATGCCTGTATCCTAATGTTTCTGAAAAATTGACTTCTTTCTTTTGATGCT
This sequence comes from Nipponia nippon, assembly GCF_047370975.1. Taxonomy (NCBI): domain Eukaryota; kingdom Metazoa; phylum Chordata; class Aves; order Pelecaniformes; family Threskiornithidae; genus Nipponia; species Nipponia nippon. The sequence goes on from NW_028262291.1 coordinate 38,823,069, forward strand.
GTTGTTAGTGGGCATGCTGTTCATTCTATATCCTCCAGGCTGTAAGCTTTTCTGAAAAACCTGGGGAGAATCCAGGAACGCACAAGTTCCACTGCAGCCAAGAAGGGAGAAAATAATTTGTTGACACAGGCATATTCACTCCTACCTTGCTTTATACAGGATGTTGTAGTGTTTGATGACCCATCTGCACCAGCAGTTCCACTTTCCTAACACAGATTTGGATAATGCTTCCAAGGCTTCGGTCAGGTTCTTTAGGAACATATTGACAATCCTGCTGTCTAACAACAGCAAGGTCTAATCAAGGTGGGATTCACAACAAATGCTATACTCACGGCCATCCTGGGCATCAGAGGCAAGGAGCAAGTAAATCAACGTTGCCATATACTCAGGCTCCTCCAACATGTGGCTTCTACACAATGCGCATTTGAGCAATGGGATGGGAAAACCTGAAATCTGCCTCTCAGACTCTTCTTAAAAAAGTTTCCCATCTTAAATGTCTACTATCCTTAGGCATTACAATGTTTTAACATGCATATCTTTAATCTTGGCGTATTTCCTTAGATTTCAAAGACTATTAGTGTGTGATGTCACATTTACAGCTAAAATCAAATAAAAATGTATCAACAAAAACATATTGTTGATCCTGTAGCCTAACAGCTAGCGCACAGTCAACCTGAAGTCAGAAATAAAATATTTTTTGTACACATTCTGTAGGATCAAAGTATCATTACTGTTAATTGGCATATAAAGAAGAGAGTAAGCTGCTAATAAAAGTAAATATTTAATATAAAATTCTTTTGGTTTTATGCTATTCTATTTTAGATCTATTGTTTTGAACTATGATTTAGGTCTGTCCCCATTCATCTCACCAGAATTTTCCTTTAGATAGATTTTGTTGGATTTGCTATAGATATAGCTCCCTCTGTCCCCAATTCTGGCTTCTTAGAAAGTTTTATCTTTTTGTTCATGTCAATAAGGTATTGCTTATTCAGGCTTGGGAGAAATCTTATCTATGTGTATTAAAAGCCTGGATCTGTGGTGCCCAAGGAAAGGACAAGGGGCCATGGGCACTGAAATACGGTATATTCCATTTAAGCATAAGAAAAACCTTTTTTTATGGTCTGGGTGGTCATGCACTAGAACAGGTTGTCCAGAGAGATTGTGGAGTCTCCATCCATGGAGATACTCAAATCCTGACTAGACCTAGACCTGGGCAGCCTGCTCTAGTTGATGCTGTCAGCACGAGTGGTGGACAAGATGATCTCTAGAGGTCCCTTCCAGTTGATCAGTGATTCTGTAACTCTCTGTGTGGTGCTAGAAATTACTGTGCGAGACAATGAAAGATACTGGTTTGTGTCACACCTTTCAGGATTCAGCTATAGCTGCATAAATAAGATACACTTCATTAGCACCTTAAACTGAAAATAACTACATGTTGTAAGTCATCTCCGTTTTAACAAAAATATTTTTCTGAATCCACAGTTCAGTACTTTAGACACTGCTAAGTGTTAGTACATGGTTTTTCGTTTCTGTTAGAGGTTACAAATGAGTAAAGCTCTTTCCTTACCTAGGACTAAAGTATAATATTCGTATAAGGCCCATAGAGAAAAAGAACTTCTAATCAAAGAGCATTAACTTCCTTGTTTTAAATACAGCTGCTCATCTGTGTTTTAATCTGTGTATACAGTGATGGATTACCACAAATGAATTTATTCCAGCCATGTACTCCTCTCTGATAAAAGAAGTGTCACAAATTTCAACTGGTCTTAGTCGTTCAGAACTACAATATATGATTTTAGTTGTAATTCTGGCATGTTCAGATACAATCAAAATGGTTTAATCAGTACATTTTCATGCTACTGAAACAATGTATTTTTAGAAAATATAAAATAAATATCGGTTGGATTTTAAACTTGACTGCTATTTTGCACTTCATAACATCCACTTTCGTTAATGTGATGGACAGGAGAGATAGCCCTTGAATGTTATAGGGAACAATTTAAATCACCTGTGTCACAAATATGTTAATTACAGCCCTCTGTATATAGGTTTGACACCAAAGTCTAATTAAATGACTCCAAATCTAACTGAACTTTTCCAGGAAGGATTTATAAATGCAAACATTTCTAAAGGAGATATTAAAGCTTGTATGGCTTGTGATCTGCAGATTAAGCCATCTCCAAGCAGGTGTGGACATGCTAGCCCATAAAAACCTTTTAGAGCAGTACAGAATGTTACATTAATAACGTCTGTATTTAAAGAACTGACAAAGCTCTGGACACACACTTGATTTAGAAAACCCTTCTGTGTATATATAAGTACAGTGTATCTTATCTGGCTTCTATGCATATGTTTCCATTGTTTTTGTAGTGCTGGACATTTGCAAAGAGGAGTTTTATTGTTTGGCTGCACAATTCTTCTCCAAAACTATAATTCTCAATGTCATTGTAATAGCTTGTCAAATAAATTATCAAAATAAGGATTATTTAGTTAAGTCACAGAGCTAAGAAAGAAGATACCACTTAATTGTATAGTCTCACTTGTATAACAACACAAGCAACTTCATTCCACCTATTTTGCCTAGAATAGACCTCTTTTAATTGGATTTTGTTCAGACAGTACTTCCTAAAATTCTCCAGTTTTTATCCAAATCTATTACGAGATTGAGAATCTGTCACTTCATACCTAGCTCCATAAGTATCCTGTTAAGTTATCCTCCTCCCACCACCCAGTTCCCTCCTTCTAATTTGTACTCAGCTAGATTCTGTTTCCAGTTGTATCTCCTGCTTATGTCTTTAAGTAAGACCTGCTAACTGTTTGCACATATTCTCCCTTGTATACACTGTGATTAAGTTACCTCTCAGCTTTTCTGATTAATGAAACCTCATTTGTCCTTTGGAAAAAGTTTGTCTCACTAGAGAGTAATTTTCTTCAGTTCCTGAACTCTCCAACTTTCAAATATGCTCTTAAAATCTAAGGCCTTTACCCCATACAATATTCCAGGTAGGATTAGTGATCAATCGGGGAATAGGTAGCTAAAATACAGAGAATGAAAGGCTAAAGATTTTTAAGACCATTGCTGTTAAAGTAAAAAACAAATTCTTAACCACTGAAACTTCTTTTTCTATAGAAAAATATTTCCACTTCTGAAGATTTTCCATCTGCGTCTTTGAGATGTGATTCCTGGAGGATATAGCTAGAAAGTGTTTCACAATAATTTTTAGACTTGCAAAATGTGTTTGATCTGACTGTATGTTCTTTAATTTGCTTTGCTGCAAAATTTCGCGTATTTTTTCACATGCATTTCAATGAAGTTTCATTACTCATGTATCTGGAAGAAGAAAATTTATGGTCACACATGTATTATTCTGTAACAGAATGAATTAACTTGACTTAAAAATTGGCCCATCAGCTTTAAAATGAGCCATCAGTCTCTAGTCCAATAGAAGACTTTTGTGACAGAGCTCTATACACTTACTGCCTCAGAAATTCTCCCTGAGATCTGTACCACAACCTCTCTTTTTTTCCTAAACTGAGAGAGGAAGAAGAAAGAGTGGGAGTTGCTATGTATGAATCCATGTTCATCACGAGGAAATTTCTTTGGAGCATTTTTGGCACAGAGATAGGGCTAGGCTCATTGGTCTCGTCAGGTCTTAAAATGCTACCAAAGGCACTTCTCTACTTTCAAAGAACAAAGAGGGAAACTAGGGAATTTAGTCCCACCAGGCTGAGGTTAAATTTGTGAACATGGTATAGTGCCCCTATAAATCATGTGAGAAAATGCTATTTATGACTGTGCATCATAGCTTTTGTGGGCTTGGAAGATAAAATGGCTTCTGGAAGGAAAAAGGAAATGAAAAGCTCAAGCAATTAATTCTTCCCTAGCCAGCGTTCTCTTCCTGTGATTTTTCTATCGGGACACAATACAGTGAGGTTTAAATGGCTTATCACTGGAGCAATAACTAATTTTAAAAATAGCAGGAGAAATTTTAGAATCGAACCTATCAGAAATGATATACTAGTCACCAAAAATTAAGTTTTTGAAGAATTTGGGCTTAGTGAAGAATTTCGGCTTGTATTGGTCAGGGCATAAGGTCCATAACACTAAGGAAGAGAGACACAATTTGTTCTTAAAACTGCCAACAGACTCAATATTTAACCTTAGGGATCTGTGGAAATATTAATATAGTAAAACTCAGTGTGAAGGAAGGTTTTATTTCTATAAGATGCACAAATGCCGCACTGAGTGTCAAAACATTGCACCAGTGTCATTGTGCTGTGCTAAATTGGCCCAGGCCCTCAGGCCCTTGTGGTTTCTTTGTTTTCATATTGCAATCGTGGATTGCATTAATTGTTCACCCACCAAATTAAATTTTTAAATTATATTTATTTTTTAATATTTCAGACATATATTATATTTTCCATATGTGAAATACAACCGTGTCTTTTTGTGGTAACTCACTGGCTTTCTTGATTTTTAGGACTACACAACATATACATTAAAAAGGTATTTGAATAAAGGAGAGTCTGAATTGAGTGACTAGTGGTTCTGTTGTTAGTGGACAATGTATTAAAAGTATGTTAAGAAAATTGTTTTCTGAACTGTTAGGTGTAAAATGTTTGAAAGTAAAGTTTTCAAACTTTTTAATTAGATTTAGCGAGATTCTACATAAGCAGAACTTACAGTAGCTTATTCAAGATCAAGATTGTTTGACTTCACTTGAGTACAGGATGGTGCTCCTTTATTTTTGCATGTGCAATGAGTACAGATAAAGGAGCTTCGATTTCTTGCTTTCTGCATCAGGAGCTTGATCCAAGGCCAGCTCAGTGGAAATGCTGCTATTGATTTCAGTGGCTTTGGATCAGACTTTAATTCTGTTGTGAATGGATTGAAAACCAATATATTTCTCTCTTTGGAATTCTACTTCTCTAGTTTCATTTAGAGGGCTTCGGTTAACTTTAGTTCTTTTCCTGTTGCAATTCAGGAAATGATTTAAATAATTCAATTTGCTTCCTATTTAATGTATTTTTTTATCAGCTGTCAAGATAATTAAATACTCAGTATAAATTTGGGCACTTAAAATGACAAAAATGTTGCTGATAAGAATAATGGAAGAAACAGAAAAGCAGAAAAAAATTACAAGGATAATTCAAAATGCTTCATCTGTAAATAATGAGAATTTAATGAGGCTGATATTCAAAAAGGCTCTCACTTCTTAGTGTATATAACATTCATTTTTCACATTAATTGTCTTTTTAGTAACATTCTTAGGACACTACTTGAAGAGAAAAGGTTATGTGAATATAAGTAGTTTTCATGGAACACTTTTTCTCTGCTCCTAGAAAAATCAGTTCACCTATGGACTTTATCTTGGTGGTGTGGTATGGAAAGGAACATTTCATCAAGCATCTAATCTGTCAAAAAAAACCATTTTTAAAGCTCAGGAGACTCATACCCTATAAACAATAGGCTGGCTCTCTTAATTGCAAACGTGAAACTCTCTGAAGTCTTGTGATATGGAACATGCCCTTAGAATATCTTTTGTAAAATACCAAGATCTAGAGCCAGCAGAAAAAGAAAAACAAATAAGAAAGTGACATTGTGGCATTGGTCCACACTATTTGGACATTATTCTTTGAGATCAATGTCACAACAATTGGGAAAAATTTCAAGCTGATTATTATAGTGATTCAAGCACACAGGAAGCGCCGCCAGCGAAAGAATTGTTCCATCTGCCCTAGGCATTTGCATTTATTGAGATGAATTGTTCCCTGGAGGTACTGGACTGTCTCCATTTACTATAGAAAAGTCTCAATGGATAGATTAAACGGAATGGTCAGCTCTTAGAAAGAGAAAATTAGGTAAATTGAGACCCACGCTGGAAACTGTTTTAACTGTGTGGAGTATATCCTAATAACTTATTAAATAAATTGAAAGAGAACAATTATATATATTTTTGTACAAGAAGCTGGAACCATATGTACCTGTTTGTGAAATATGAGAATATTTGTTTCAGGAGTTTATTCATTACTTTCAACTTTCAAAGTGTTTCTGTAGTTTATATTAATTATACAATATTTCTTGTCAGGAAATTTTGGTATAACAAAGTTTAGGGGGTGGGGAAAATGGGAAGAAAAAGAAACAAAACTGTCAGGAATTACAATGAGGAAGAAATTACATGATCTAAGATTAATAACAAAATTAGAGGAGACAGAAAATACTGTGTAATACTGAAAAATGGCTGGGGGAGGTACTGATGCATAGCTCAGTTACCTGTCTCTAATGCAGGTTTAGTGCCAACACATCAGTGAAGGCTGCAGTTGAGAGTCCCCAAATGGAGCTTGGTGTTCAAGCAAGAGAGAAAGATTTATTGAAAGGATTAAGGTAAATTAGGTAAGTGAGACAGAAACAAATGCAGACTTCAAATAATAAAATCTTTAAAGATAATGAAAACATTTTGGGCCTAGAGTGGGGAAAAACAGAAGACATAAGAACCAAAAAAGTTTTTCAGTCATTTTAAGAAACATCAAAAATAATCTGGACACTACCATAAAGACATAAAGGTCATTTTAATCAATATCTTTGTTATGTCATCCAGAGATGTTCACAGTTAATAAAAAATATCAACAAGGTTTATGCTGACAGGTGTGGAATTATGTCCTGAAAACAAAACAAAGTCTGGCAAACTATGTTGGTATGTGTCAGCCAACGATAATGATTTCTCTAAGTGTTAAAGGGCTGAGTGGACCTGTCAAAAGTAAGAGGGTTTTACAAGCAGTGAAGAAGACAAATTTACTGTTGTGCTGCTACAAGAAACATGTTTACAGACCAGCGATGGAAATAGTTGAGAACAACATGGGCATAAAACCATATTGTTGCCCAAGACAGCTTAACAGGGAAGGAAATGGAAATTTTATTATCTGAAAATAACCCCTGTGTCCCCAAGGACATATTTTGACCAGATAAAATCTGCAAAATAGAAAAATCTAGCCAATCAGCATTTAATCTCATATTTGATAGCGTTCTTAATAAATGACAGATGAAGATGTTATATTGGTAGACAGGAAAAAAAATAATGAGATCATAATTTTGACTGGTCAAGAGAGTTGAGAGTTATGCAAAAGAGAACTTCTAAAAAAAAGCTAGCCGTCGTTTTTTCTGAAGAACAATTTCTATTCATTTAGAACATTTCTCTAAATGAGTGAACTAGAATTAATGTGATGCACCTGTTTCTCCTGAGTCCATAGCCCTTTAATATATGTTCACTTACGTTCTAATACTGCTGTTACATAAAATCTGTTTTCCTACTATTTCCAGGAGCTTGAAGACTGTTGACCGCAATCAGATGGTAGATGTCAAAATTGTCAACACTGATTAAACATTTAAAAATATATTGAGCATTTCTGAGATGTACATCTACACAGTTTCATCTGATTTTCTTGCTTCTCTTTTGCCAGTGCATCCCCAATGAGTAAACACAATTGACCTACTTTCCATTGATACATAGACATGGTTGTTCTCGCTTTACTCATTTCTATGGACCTGTTTCCCAGTTTTTGTAGGATCATATTGTTTCCTGAGTATCTATGAAGTTTAAGCCTTTCCTAAGAAGTTAATTCTTTCCTCCAAGCCAGTGCTAACCTCTTTATGTGGTGTCTTTGCTTTCAGTTTGAGATGTGTTAATGTGCTATGTAAAAGAGAGACAGAGTGGGAGGAGAGCAGACAGAGGTAAAAAAAATGAAAAGCTACTATTTGATCTTTACAAAAGATGGTAGATTTATTGTTGCTTTCAATTAATTGTCACTCATATAAATCCAGATTTTATGCTGTGTTGGAGTACTTATACTTGTAATGCAATATCAGACCTCCTAACTTCAGGTTTATTGGTTCTATGTGATCTAGAATGGCAATTGCTATATGTCGTCATCACCTACAATAATTCCTAGAACTGTAGCTCTTAAAGTCAGAAGTGACCTTTATGATCAGTCAGTCTAACATCCTACATAATAAGGGACATATAAAGTCAAATAGCAAGGCTTATATCTATCTAAATAGCTTTTACTCCAGCCAAAATAATAGCTAATGGTCTATGTAAACATGAACTGAAGATCTGAGTTAGCTGGAACTCACTATGTGGTTCGTTAGTGGTTGCCTTTTCTTTGACTCATGGTTCCTACCTGAAGTGTTCAACATCACAAAACTTACTGCTCTAATCTGTATATTGTTGATGCAGGCAACTGGTGTCTTCACTGGTAGATTTAACTGGGAGATCAAGGAATGAATAAGCATGGAAAAATGAAGTGCTTTCTCAAGCCTTAGCTTTTGGAAGCTAAATTCTGGCTGCTAGGCGGGAGAGCAAAGACTAACACCTCAGTGACAGCATTCTTTGAAATCCTGCCAGCTGTTTATTCAAGACCTGAGGAGTAGGTAGAGATTTGAAGCCTAAATGTGGGAATGAAGCAACGGTGTAGGTAGGAGGGATATAGGTATGTTAGGAACTGGGGAATTTCTCTGAAACAGGAATCTGCACAGGTAGCATGGCCTGAAACTTAATCATAATGGAGCCAGGTAATGAAAATGAAAAGTGTTGTAGATTAATATTTTGAACAACGAGAACGGAGAATCTGGGAGAAAGCTAAGATATGCAAAAGGGCACCGCTCAGAGTGATGCAACTGCAAGTTGGAGGTGGCTTGTGTCCTGCCTCTGGGGACAGGAACAGGGACAGGAAGGATGTAATAAGTGCTACTGCAATAATTAGGCAAGTAAATCTAGCATGTCAATATTCAAATTCATGAGAGGGAAATACATAAAAATGGGGGGGGGGATGTAAAAAGAACAGTTCGAAAAGTGTGAAATTTACTAACATATTGATGGCTGTTAAAATTTTTCATATCAAAGCACAGGTAAAATCTGTGCTACAGTTCAAGAAGAAAACAAAATGTTCCAAACACCCTACCCCTAACAATCACAACACATTGAGAAAGTTAAGGAAACTATCACAGGAAAAAGGCTGACTTTTAGGAAATGGAAGGTTGCCTGAATGAGAACAGGAAAAGAAATTAGCAGGGCTGAAAAAGAATTTGAAGAGTGAACAAAGAATGCTCAAACTGGTTTTAAAAGCCTTTCATATCAAAAGCAGGAAGCCAGCTAGGGAATCACTGGGACTATTTGATGACAAAAGTGTGAAAGGGGCACTTGGGGGTGATAAAGATAAAGCAGAGAAGCAAAATTAACTGTTTTGTATTAGTTTCTACTGCTGAAGATATTTGGAAAAATGTTAGTGCTATTTGTGTCAAGTCAGAAGGGCTAGAAGAATTTGATGCAAGTATGTAGCAAGTTTTAGAATAAATAACCAAGTTAGATGTCAATAAGTCACCAGAACTAGATGACATTTGCTGAAAGTCTTGTCAATAAATCAATAGGATTAGATGCAATTTGCTGAAGGGCTGGAAATCTTCAGTTTAGTGAGGAGAAGGTTGAGGTAGGATATTATTGAGGTTCACAAAATGCATGAAGAAGGTGTTCACCAGATCGCACAAAACAAGACTCATGGGACACTCAAAGAAAGTAGCAGGAGGTGAAAGAGATAAAGGAAAACACTTCTTTGGAAAGCAGGCAATTACAAGTGAACTTTTGAAATTTGCACTACGGGAAGTTGTAGAAGCGGACACTATCTGGAGGTTCAAAAGGGAATGAGGCAAGTTCAGGCATTCAGGTTCAAAATGCGGACTACTGTTCCAGATGGAGATGTACCCTCTACCATTCCTTACACAGCAATCTGGATGCAGGGATTTCAGGAGGGCAAAGGCTGACAGAAAGTGATCACGCTTGCGTTTTGCTCATGGAGCAGTCAGAATGTTGGGCTACATGGATCACTGGATTGACAAAGTAGGGCTTTTTAAACCTGTTATTCTGTAAACAAACTCCAGAAGGCCTGCTTGAAACACATTAAGTATCTGAGAAAAAAACTGGACACAGTCCTAAGACAAACCAGAAGCATCACCTCCAAGGATACTGTGGTAAAGTACCTATATTGGGTAAGCATGCAAAAAGTAATCTTCAAAGCTTACAAAAAGCCTTTGAACTGCTAGCTTGGAGACCAACTAGCTCTGGGACTTTTGAAGTCCAGGGTCTCAATTCTGTAATCACCATACAGCCCAGGTTTGTCTGTGACTGTTCCAGCGGAAAAACTGAAAACAAATCTGTTTCTAGTGTTAATGATGGCTATCGAGAAGCATTTATTGTAGATACCAAATCCCTTTGTGTTGGCAGTGTGCTGCTCTCTCTCATTCTGTGTTTGTTCTCTCTTAGCACTTTTGGTAACTTGATCTCTGTCCCATGTTTAGTAAAAAAGCTACAGAGATTCTAATGGCCTATTAAAATAAGATTTAATAGCTGATTTTTGAAGAAAAGCTCCAACTTTTCTTCAGAGGTTGGACACAAGGGCAGCTTGTGCTTTTGTCAAAGTAACTAATATGCTACTCACATCAAAGCACTGTATTATTTTCAGTATCTAGTCTTTGTCACGGAAGATGTACCAAATCCAGTCACCAACAATTCCATTGCATAATAGTCCACCAGGAACCCAAAGTGGTTGGCATAGGACAGCTGAGCCACTGTTATATGTGGCTCCTCTGTTTTCCCACCCCATTGTGCAAACAGATGTTCTGTCCTTTGCAGCATTTAAGCAGCTCAATGGGAAAGAAACATGAGATAGATCAATCTAATACTTAAGTCTTTTGACTCAGTGGTAGACAGAAATAAGTTTCTTTATGAACACTGGGGTTAGCTTTCAGGCCCAAATTAAGATTTTACTAAGAAAAAATCACTTTCAACTGGTTGGCTGTTTCTTCCTTCATTTTGGGTAGGGAAGGGAAGGATCAGCAAAACATTCAGACACATGGTGAATACTGTACTGTTTAAAGATGGGAGAGGTTGCTCTATACTATGGCTTACGTACTTCTTTTCTGTCAGCCTTCCTGTACCATACCTGTTACGACTTTGAGATAGAATCCAGCTCTTAGTCTTTTGCTAAGATAAGGTTGCTTCACTAATCCAAGTGGTCAGTATCTTTCTTTTTCTCCAGCAGATAGGACTAGAAATGATCTCTTGGGTTATCAAGTCCAGGCCCCTGCTATGACAGACAACTACATCATCAAATCCCTTTCTTTAACTTATCTAGTTCCATCTTAGCTAGTGTCTTGCCCCACTAATACTACTAGAAAGATGTTCCAGAACCTGGTTACTATGCTTAAAACTATTAGTTATTTGAAATTATATTAATTTATTAATTATATGAATTTATAACAGCATATTATTGAAGGTGGATAAAATTAGTGAACTGGGCTAAATCTAAGACCATTTTGGCTTTCCCCATGGTAAAGAATGACATACATACAATATGCAGCATGTTATCTTAAAAGCCCACAACACAATAATAACTTCATTGAGATATTATGATTAAGATCAACTTTACAATCTCATTTTGAAAATCCATTTGCTCTAGGCTTATTCTAGGATATATTAGTCAGGGATTTTATTGGTTTATGTTCCATATACAATAGGCAGTAATCTGTGAACTACTGGAGCTTCTTTTCAGGTATAGGAACAGCTTCAGTAAGAAGGCTTATTTCAAGGTTCATTAGGAATATATTTTTGTTGTTGCAAATTACTCAACAGCCTCTTCTTTTTAAACATTAGCTGAGGCTTTGGATCAGCCAGTAATATGTAATTTTTGCAGCTAGAAAGTCAAAAGGAAATCTTTATTATAATCAACGATGCAGAGAAATGTTACTAAAGAGCCACCTTAGCCCTATTCTGTTTCCTTCTCCGCAGGCTTTAGAGCTATTTGTTTTTAATAATATGTAATGTTCCTTTCAGCCTGGAGACTGGATGAAAAAAAACCAGATACTGAGTACATCACGGTAGGGTAGAAAAGCCTATTTTAGTCAAAGGATGATGGCACAAGCCTGTTAAAGTCTGAGAGTTACTCTGTGGCTCACTCTGAAGCATGGACAGGGTCTGTGCTGAAGTGCTTCACCAGTCATTTTGCAGTGCTGTGGCATACAATCCCTTTTTGATTATCCAGGTCGAGATTTCCTGAACAGTAAAGGCTATCCCATCCAGAAACAACAAGTTCCATAAATGCTAACCAAAACAGGACTCAGTACTTCTCAGTCAAACTGTAATTTGTACCTATGTCAAAAAAACATGCTTTGAAATGTGTCCACAAGGGGAGAGGAAGGGAAGGGAACACTTCAGAGATGCTGTGCTTTTATTTTATTTTTCCCTAAAGCTCATGAAAGAATTAAAAACAACAAATGTTTTGCAAAAATGCTCATCATACCTTTCAGAACACAGGGATACCAAAACCCTGTTGGCGCAATGCCTAATGTAATTTGCTGTGGTCATTCACTAAAGGGGTTGAGACTCCAAAGAGCTCAAACATTTAGAAAATCTCAAAGGCCATCATTTTTTGGACAAGATGTGATGTCTGTTACTTCTACTTTGTATCATTTTCATTCAGTTCTATTTGGAAGGTAAACTGGAACTTTTCCTGCAATATCCATTTTTTGGGGGGCTCTCCTATACCCATTTTTTTATAAATAACTTTGATTTAGTCAGGTGTATACTGTATGTATCATCATGGGCTTCCACATATAGTAAGAAGGTAATTTTTTTTAACTTTTGGTTTAATGAAAAAAAAAAAGCCTCCTTTAAAATTAGGTACCAGCAGTTCTAAGAAACCTTTTATGGACTGATATGGGTGAAAAAAAGATTATTTAGTGAGGGTAATGTTGTCAAGGACAGTATAGTTTTCACTTCCCAAGGCACAGCACTAATTCGGTACTGAAATGTTTAAAGGGCAATATTAGTGACACGTGTAAAAAATTACTCTGTGGCTGTGCCATTTGCTGAACCTGCTCCTTAAGCATTAAATGATATGACTAAAATCTGAATAATTTACTGTAAAACTCTTAGGTTGGAGTAAGAGTACTTTAAAAAGATAACAGTATTTCCATGTAATAAGAGAAGCAGGCTCTACTAGTAAAACAGCTCATGCAGTAATCATTAAAACACTTTCCTCCTCTTTCTTACAGAAACTAGCATCTCTATTATCGGTGTTACTGCATACACAATCCCTGTATTGCTTGATGTATCTGTGCTCAGAAATCCTGCTAGTTTAACTACACTAGTGTGATCTCTCTTGACGTTTTTTACCTTACTCATGAGCGTTATCTACATCTCTTTCTATCCAGCATTGTGTTGTGTTCCTTTGTTAGAACTTTGCTTATAAAGAGTTATGCGCTGCAGAAATTTTTTATTTCAGCCTGCTAGAATGTTGATGAAAATCAGAATGTGTAACTATAATTAAGGTAGGACACATACAATATATCTTATGATTTTCATATTACGTTACTGTTTCAGGCAATTAAATGCTGTAGGCTTTCATTCATTTTAACAAACATCAATATCTTAATTTTCTAAAATTATTTGTATCCCCAGCTCTCAGGTATATTTATCTTGAAGCTTCTCATCTCAGGGATCTGATGTTAAAAAATGATTATTTGTTAACTTTGGAGACTTCAGACATTCCACTAACACTGGATGTTTATAGACAACACCAATTCAGCTCTCTTTGAATAACAAGTCATTTATTTAAAATTAAAAATGAGTTCCTTTTCTAAAATCCTGTTATTATCAGGATGAATCTCTTTTGGGCAAGAGCCATTAATTGGTTCATGTTAGGATAATGTCCATCACAAGGCTACAAGCTTGAATGAATGTGTGGCTGCAGTGGTAAAATACATGTTCAAAAATAATCTGTGATCACCTGATAGTGTAATAACCCACGCAAGAAATCTGATGCATGGTAGGAACAAAGGAAATGGAAGAGGAGAGAGAAGTAAAAGCAAGCAGTAAGCAACGTATGAAGACTATCCTAATCCCACTTTCTCTTCTGAAGTGTTAATAAATAATGCTAAAATTCATTTCTTGCGGGAGTTTTACAAATTGGCATTGAGGTTGTTTCATTCACATGTGGGGCTTAGTCTACATTGCTTATGTGGTAATCAAATAACCCACAATCAGTTATTAGTCATCGTTATTGCACCACTGTGGCCTATTAGAGCTGTGTCACCAAACATTGGACAGTATTAGGATGTTATTTAGTCACTAAGAAAAAGTTCTTGCTGCTTATTTAATTGACAGCTTAAAGCATAAATTTTGTATAGCTGGCTGGTGCATATAAAAGGCCAAACTTATATTTCATTTCACACTATTGCCTTTGAATTTATTGGCTCTCTGTTGTCCTTGGGGAGCCACTTTGAATGCAAGGAACTACAGTTATAATAGTTAGAAAGAAATCAGTGGTTACAGGGGAGGTGATCAAACAGTAAATAAAATAACCATTTATGTCTGTTTTAACAGTATGCCTTTATGTGTGCTTGGAATTGCATCTCAATAAAGCACAAGCTAAGATTTAAAAACACACAATTTCAAAGGTAACATGCAAAACAACTTGACTCTTTTGCCAGACTCCACCCTGAGGGTAATGGCATGTTTCAAAATATTGCTTGGCTAGGCTTTTATTTCTGGCAAAAATGATCTTCCACCAAATTGTTCTGTTCTGCAGCATAGCGGCACTAATTTATAATCTGTGCTTCAGTAGGAAGAGGCTTTCTGTCTTTTCCTCTCCCATTTAACATTTGTATTTACTTTATTCCCTCCCTTCTTTTATTCTAGTTACTGTAGCAACTGAATTTTTTGAAACAACTTGAAGCAAAATTGGAGCTTAAACAAAGCACTGGAAAAGGAGCTGCTGAAGAAAAGTTTCTCTGTGTGTCTGCTGACAACACGTATTGAATATAATAATACAGTACTGAGCTCATATCCTATGTTTTCTACTTGGAGATCTCTTGGCAGTTTGCACAGAAAGGAAAGTGACTGATTTGATTTCATAGACGGGAGGGAAGGGCGGAACCAGAAGTGAAAAAGAATTGCATACAATATGTTCTTGATCACCACAATAAGAAAGCAGGTCTCTTCATGACATTTTCATATCCTCTGAACCAAAGTGTCTTTGCATGTTATCTTTGCAGTTTTCCTTAAAATGCATCAGTTAGTTACATACTTTAAATACATCTTGGAGAGAATCTCCAGCAGTTCAGTGGTAATCCACTAGCAAGGGTAAAATATATGATATGGGTAATCTGTCCACAAGGAATTGGAATTAAAACAGTAATTCAGTATGTGCAGACTACTGAACATCTTAATTTGGCAATTATTTTTGATCCTTGTCAGCCCTGCTGGATTAAAGGCAGGAGTAGAGCAGCTGATGACTTCCCTGCATATAGCCAATGTGTCATTCGTTTCTTGAGTGTACCTTTACTCCCTAACAGCTGCAGTGTCACATATGTTCCTTCTTCATTGTCACATGCAATACCATCATCTATGACTTTTTATCAGAGCATTGTCATGAAAAATAGTGCACATCCTCAAGACCAAAGAAGTGATTGTGTGTAAAATGTACATTACCTAATCTGTAGCAAGGAGGAATCTAGGGTCACGTAGACACTTGCCTTTTCAAGGAAGCAGTAGAAGCAATTTATGCTCCTGAGCAGCGTTTTCTTTCTTATCAGTGTAACACTTGCTGTTCCCCTTGCTCTTATAAGCTTTTTTTCACCCTTGTTACAGATTATTTTACTGCTAGTGTATTGCTTGAAAGAGAACTAATGCACAATTTACACCCAAAAGAGTAAAATGCAATAGTAATTTGAGTTGTTTCAATAGATTAATTACTTTTTCAGAATCCACTTTATCTAACTAATTGCAATGCATCACTTATGGATTTGAAAATATTACAAATCCACTCATTCAGTATCATGATCAGATTCAGATTTTCTCACAGTGCTGTATCTGTGATTCCTGATCCAGTTCCTGGTAGAGAGAAGCAAACTTCCTGGGTACCTTCTATTACTGACATAATTATGTTTTCTTACCTGATTTTATTTGGTACCTTTTTCAAATCTAAGATATACCTTCTTCCTTATGTCATTTTATTAGCATTCTGCATAAAATATACACTCTTCATTACTGCAGATAGCAAAGATTTATCTTCATATACATGAGCTGTCACCTGGGAATTTTAGAATGATCTAGTACTAGAGATTCTGGGAAGCAGCTTGCTCAGTTCTCATCTTCCCTTGTTTTTGTCATTGGCAGTACATCTGCAAACTGAAAACTGTTTCTGTCCTTTTGTCTTGGATGCTTCTGGGCGCTAAAATGCTAAAGGCACTTGTTTACGAAGCAGTGAGAATAGGAGCACAAACCAGTTTTGATAGATGATCCGGGTTATTCTTCACACTTCCCTGTTGTTTTATTGATTTACTAAACAGAAAGACTAATTCAAGTTTATGTTCTGTATATTTGCTCTAGTCTCACCAGAATTCTCCATCCTCCCCCAAGATTAAACAAAATCATTTTGTCTTTGTATCTACCAGTCACAGTGACAGTGAAGTAACCATCAACTAATCAATTTTATTGCAAAACTAATTTTTATTTTAAACAAACAACACCATATTTTGTTGACACAATTAAATGATTTCAGTGCTATGCCATATATCTAGCAAGCACCCTAGGGAGCAGGTAGAAGCTACCGCAGAAATCATGACACACGTGCCTCTGCATCAAATTAAATATTTTCCCCTTAATCCTAACACCAGCAGCTGTTAGGCACTGTGGCTTAGTGCATGTGGCCTATATAATGAGGCAGATTCAGGCAGTTCAAGTTCCCCTGCTGAATGCTGAATAAGGCCCTTCTCTCCAAGGACACTAAGACTTATTGCTGTTGAAACAGTCCTCCTCATGCAAATGAATACATTTGGTATTCAGGTTTTATAAAGAAGAAAAACAGCACAGTGTTTTTTATTACCAAGGAGACAAAAAATAAAGAGGGTTGGTACATCAAATGCAGGAAACCTCCATGGAATTTGGTGCAAAAATCCTTTCTTTCTGTTAAAACTGTTCAAAAAGGAGTTTTGCAATAACAACAAAAGTTCTTAGTAAGCCTAAAATTGGAGGTGGCTATTCCTAACAGTTGACATAATGTCCTGGAAAGAGTCATTTACTGATTGTGCAAAAGAACAGAACTGTCTGCAGGTGGATGATACAGCTAATTGACCCTTGGTATTAAGAGCAGAAGTAATCTGGTTCAAGCTCCATTTTATTTATCTCCCATTCCATTGCTTAGCAGGCTGCAAGGTTAAGGGCAATCCTTTCACGCTGCTTGACAATGTGAAAACAGCTTTTCCGCATTTGAACAATCAAATCCTGTTAAAAGGACTACAGGAACACCAATTAAAACACTCCAGTAAAAGTAATCTGAAAATATGATCTATAACTGAGAACAGAAAAAAACAAAGCAGATCACTGCCTGAAGCAATGTGCTGATTACTTCCTACTGTAACGCATGCTGTTGGACTTCATTACAAGTGTGGAAGTGAAGGGGTTTTTTGATTGTTTTTGGGTTTTGCATATTAAAGCAGATTAGTCTAAATGGGAAGAATAGTATAATTACACATTTTTTTTGATCTGGGTGAAAATTAGTTGTGGTGCTATAACTGAAGTTACTTGTGCTTGGAGGGCGAAATCCTTTCCCTACTGTGTAGCCAAAGTAAACAAGTTGTTCAACAGTTGTTCAAACTTTGCTATGTTTGTGGGTTTTTTAAATAAAATGGATATATTTGAGCTAAATATTACCACAACCAATTCAGTTGGTTGCAGTGTGGTTGTGTAAGCATGAATTTTCAAGTGTACCTCTGAGTTTATAGAACATATTGTAAGATGCACTTCTCACAATAAGAGTATTCACACTACTGCATGAATTGGAACAGGATGAGTGGAGCTGTTTTTGAAGATATGTTTTATATGTATAACAATGCTACAAAAGTAATGTTTTCAAACATTCAATAAGATAAAAGATGTGTGTGTTTGTTAACTTTCCATTTTTGGTCCCAAATCTTAGTTGGGATGGACAATTAATAATGATTACCAAACTCTACTAGCTTTGAAGATCTAGTAGCAAGATATTTGACCTTCCCATGTATCAGATAAGTATAATCTGTTTTAAATGTTAGGACAATTAAACTACGACGGTTCAGTGCTAGTCCTGGTCTCATTAAAAAATGTGGTTAGATGATACTGTGTTTTCTACAGGCATTTTAATCCATTGCAAGCATATACAAACTTCAGTCCAAGAACAGTAAATAGGCATATATGACACTGTGTCCAAATTGAAAAATGTAAACAAAAATACAAAATACCTCCCCTGTTATAACCCCCTGTGTTTTTACCCAGGATACAATGAGACCTGCTGGTTTGGCAGACAGTTCAGTGTCAGCATAGGTATGGACACGCAATGTGTACTGAAACTGGTGTATTGCATCTCTATGTCTGTTCCAAACAGGTACTGGATGTTTCCTATAAAGAAGTTTCAGTTTGTAGCAGAACTTCGAGCATTCAAGATCCAGGTCTCAATTCTTCTTTTTCTTTGGAAGAGAAAGACACAAACTCATCCTCTTCACTTACTTTCTCCTCCTTATTTTCTGAGATTAGTGGACTTTTTTTGAGGGTAGGTGGATTTTTTTTCCCCCTTTTTTTATAATAATGTGTACCATTTTGGGTAACTAACTTTCAGGTGCTAAACGTTACCATGCCTAACTCAGTAACCCCTTACCTTCTGTCAGGGTATGGATTAATAAGCTAGTGATTGATTTTGATTTGTTCAGCATTTTCCTCTTTTACTGCTACATGTAAATTTGGCTTAGTGAGATTGTGCTTTGGTGAAGGACATTTTTGCTGGAGATCTAGATTGAGTTTCTGAACCATAAGTTAGGGACCTAATAGCAATGTTATTACTGAGCTGAGTACCTGGAACTAGATTTTTGAGGAACCTCAAGCTACAAGGAACTTACAGCACCTCCTTCTTTCTGACTTTACCAACAATTCCACAAAAACAAGACAGCATGAATGTTGTACAGTTTGGACCAATCTAACTTCAATGCTTTATACTATTAACACTTCTAAAAATACCTCTTTAAAGTATTTTTTAAAGTCAATTAGATTTCTTAACTTTATTTTATATGGTGGTCTGAGCGAAGCTGAGGTTCTGCAACTATGACATACAATATTTTTACTGTTATGACCACAACAGGAATGGGTTAATTTGTCTGCTATGTTTCCCATAATGATCCTCATCACAAGGGCAGACTGATCCTTTGGCATTGTCTGTTTTTGTCACATAAGTAAGGCAGTAGAATGTTAACACTACGTATTGTCTCTGAAAGTTCGTAGCATTCTCCATTGGTTTGACCTTTTCATTGTTACATATTTCAATTTGATCTGGAAGTTGGTGATTAATTATGATTATAATAATTACGATGAGAGGCCTGAAATATAAATTGTTAAATGAACTAGAAAATGTATCAAATGTTTTGTGCTACTGTACTTCACAAGTTTTCTTTTCTCTCTCATTTATTTGAGGTTTTTCTTAATCATAGCAAATAAACACATAGCTTCAGATAAACATACAGGATTAGTCCAAACCAACAGATATGAACATAAACAATTGGGAGGAAATCTGTTAAATCTTAACTCTATCATAGAAAACACTGGCTGGACTGCAGCAAAACAAAACAAAAAAAATCCAACAAAAGCTTGTGATATGTGAGCCAACCTTTATATGCACAAAAAAAAAAATAATCAATTTTGAAATCAATAGTATGCTCTTTTGCCCAAACAGCTTTGCTTAACAAAGAGTGAGCACTCCATAAAACAAGGCTGGGCTTTGGATTCAGATCATTAGCTATGATTCCCATTATACTGTAGATGCCACAGGAAAAGGGATATATACTTGTCTTTTCAGCTTTGCTTTACTGGTTTTACATCTAGGAAACTAAACTTCCTACCATGTTGTCTGGCCAGTTAACAGGTGCGTTCATTTATCTGAGATGAAACAGTAGTTGCATAACAAACAGATCACACGTGATCGTGTTTTAGAATCCATTTTTAAAGTTATCACTGTAACAATGCAGAATTTTGTTTTCATATAAAATTGTACTGGTTTTGGCCAGGATGGAGTTAATTTTCTTCATAGTAACTCATATGGTGCTGTGTTTTGGATTTGCGATGCAAACAATGGTGATACCACAAGGATGTTTTAGCTATGGCTGAGCAATGCTTGCACAGCATCAAGGTTGTCTCTGTTTCTCACACTGCCCTGCCAGCAAGTAGGCTGGGGGTGCACAAGAAGTGAGGAGGGGACATAGGCAGGACAGCTGACCAAACAGATATTCCATACCATTTGATGTTGTGTTCAGCAGTGGCAAAGCTGAGGGAAGAAGGAGGAAGGGGAGATATTAGGAGTTTGCCATTTGTCTTCCCAAGTACCTATTATGTGTGATGGAGCCCTGCTTTCCTGGATGTGACTAAACACCTGCCTGCCAATGGGAAGCAGTGAATAAATTCCTTCTTTTGCTTTGTTTTCACATGCAGCTTTTGCTTCCCCTATTACACTGTCTTTATCTCAACCCACGAGTTCGCTCACTTTTACCCATCTGATTCTCTCCCCTATCCCACTGCAGGGGAGTGAACAAGCAGCTGTGTGGGGCTGAGGTGCTAGCTGGGGTTAACCCACAACAAACATCTGTACATACGCTGGATGCAGATTCTGTACTTGGAGTTACATTAGTTTATTTTCTTCTTATAGGTTAAATTCCACTCCACTTTCCAGTACAGAGCAAAACAAATTCTGATACAGAGTAGAATATATAAGAACATCATAGTCCTGCAGAAGTAGGCTGCTTCTAATCCTTAGCTGTTTGAAGGAACACCATATTTCAAGCACCATTGTGTAAAACTTATTCTTTCTTTAAAAGTCTATTATTAGACCTTATTGCAGATGGCTGTATTTCTATAACCAAACATATTAGATGGGTTGGTTGGCTGCTGTGTATTAATTTAGCTCCATAAAACAGACTTCGTTTGATTTTGAAAGTATTTATTACTTCTGGAAAGAGAAAGGATAGACCCTGTTTGTCACTTTATCTTTTGTATTGTTTATATTTTGCAATTTTTGGTAATAATTCAGTCCTGGCCAGCTTGAGACTCAGTAATTATTTCCTAGATTGTTATAATAAGCACAAGAACGGCACCATCCACACACACATGAAATGAATCCTGTAAGTTGCATCCTTGTGTTTTAAATATTCAATGAGTATCAGTGGACACATCATTTCATTACAATCGTGGGTTTTGCCTTCCTGTTTACCCAAATCATAATAGTACTAAGTGGAAGCAACAGTAAATTCAGTTCAGGCAGATACTACGGAATCTAACTCTAAGAGAGCATTACTTGAAGAACAGAAAAGATATTTGTAAGAGATAGTGATTACATTAAGGTAGCATTGGGCAAATTATCTTATTAATGTTTAATAGCTACAGGGAGTTTGCATTTGTAAAACACTGAGGAAAGATGAAAAGAAAAAAAAAATCACAGAGACTAAATAACTTGGTTGAATGATAAAGAGGAGTAAACACCCACAAAATATTCTTCAATAATCTTAAAGAGAGGGAAGAATGCTTGTAAGGGCCATCTAGGGGGTGACTGTTTTAGAAAGTGTTCGAATGACGCTTTGAAATGAAAATTTAGGATTAAAGTAGGAGGAAGCACCAAGGGAAAAAACTTTACATTTCATTGATTTTAGCATTCCAAGATAAACTGTGAAATCAAAACACTATCTGCAACCTAATGGATGACCAACATTTCATTTTAAAATTAAGTCAAAATCAACATAATATTAATTCATTCCAAGGAAATGGGAAGCTGTCCACAAATACTCTGCAAATTTGCATGTGGAAGGAAGAGATCTCTCACAGGTAGGATTCTAGCCTCCCTCCTAAAGTTGCACTGAAACGGAGAGGACAGGGGCTGGACTGGCTTTTTCTATCTGGCAGAGTGTTCATGTTCTGTGACAGACCCTAAGAGAACAAGAAATACTAGCTACTTCTCAATATGTAGTCATTCTCTCCTTATAATCACTGAGAAGTGGAAAAGAGGAGCGGTCAGGGTGAGATAAGACATCCACCTCCATAACACTGTGGGAAAGAGGAAAACAGGAACAAACAGGAGTCAAAAAGTTATTGAGCAATTTAGAAAAAGACAGTGAAATGGAGAAGCCGAGAGGTGGCTACTGAGTTGAACCTAATAAATAGGTCAAACAGGTCTTCCTCCCCTGGGTTGTCAGCTCTCACTTTCTGGCACTGAAGCAGTATGGAGCAGATCTGAATGCAAAGGAATGAGAGAGGAAGACCCATAAAACTATGCATCAGAAGTGTGAGAATCCTAAATTCTGGCCTGGTTTGCATCACATTCAACTAAAAACTATGGGGACACACAATGTTTGTGGGTTAGAGGAAACAGAATATTCTTTTATTGAGGAAATAATATTTGTTCTGCAAACGGAATAAGGCTGTAGCTCTCTGAAGTTCTGGACTGCTTTGGTCTAGAGGTAAACCTCAGGAAAACTTTGTAAGTATATCAGCTAAGTCAGCATGAAAGAACTAAATAATAAAAAATAATTCCTTTACGAGCTTTCCCATTGTGGGGGGATTACCTTGGTACCTTGACTACAACATAGCAGATTTAGGAATTTTGGTTAACATTTATAGATTAAGTAACCTTTATTAGTAACTTTGTAATAACACCAACAAAAGAAGGGCCAGTGTTCCTCTTGTACTGAATCAATATTCCTGAGGAAGATCCCACTGCACAAACCTGAAGGATGACTTTGGAAATTCATGCTCCAGAACAGAAGAATAGACCTAATTTAAATCAGTGACTACCTGTTTACTTTTCATGTGGACTTGATTTACTAACAAGATTTTTTTCCTGTTTATTTTGCAGTTATTTGGAAAGTATTATTTACAGGCCATTCTTCATCTCCTGTTTATATTGAATGCTTAAGAATTTAATTCAAATTCTTTTAAATCTATCATTCTTAAATTCCTAATCCCTTACATTCCTAAAAAGTCAAAGTCAAACTTTATGAGAGCTAAACTTCCAAACACTGTTTCTTTTTATGACTGTTAGAAAGATTAAGAGCCAAAATTATCACTGTATTTCCCATATGTAAATATCTATATACAAAGAGCTTTTTCAAACTTTTCAATTAGAAAATAAATAAATTACAAATGTAACTACCTAGTGTCAACACTGTTTTCAAGTTCCTGGAACACTTCTGTGTTCTTTACAGAAGTGCTTTCACTTCATTACTAAACTAAACTCTGCTTTTGTCCCACATTGTTTCATTTTTCAACTATTAAAAAGCTGCTACTATTTTACTGTCTTTCATTCTCCTCCCAGACAATTTCACTAAGCATTAGTCAATCTTGTATGGTTCTTGTTCTGTGATGTGCCACAGCTGTTATGGCCTGTGTTTTATGGAGAAATTCGCCTGAGCTATATAAGTTGGCATGCTGATCTGTAAGCATTTGAGATACTGTCACATTCCAGTCAACGAAATTATCCTATTAGTTTTTCAAAATGCCAGTCATACCATGCTTCTGATTTTATTCCCCATTCTTAACCCAAAGAACAGAAATAATAGAAACTTACTGTCTTTGCTGAAGACGTTCACTTACTGGCAGCAACACCACTTGCATTTGTTCAGCATTTACCTTCACAGCACATCTTATGTTGCTAGGTTTGGGACCTGCAGATAGTTCTAAATGTCACACAGCAGCAGAAGGGCCCATTTGAACTCTTCTTTTTCCCAGTGACCTATAATTTAGTGTTTCATAACATCCAGTCTTCAGTATTACACCAGTTAATATGTTTAATGTTGATCCTGCTTTGAGCAGGATGTTGAACTTGATATCCTGAGGTCCATCCCAATCTGTATGGTTGGAAGTATAGAGATGGTGCAGAACAATTGTGAAATCAGGATCAGAAAGGTCTTATATTTTATATTTGCAAATATTTAGAACTATTGAAGCATGCTAGACATAGTTCCAATACTGCTTACATTTTAATTATTTCTAACTAATACATGCTGTGATACTCCTTGAATAATTCATGCTTGCTAAAAAGTAAAGGCAGGCACACACTGATGTCAATCTGTCTGTGTGTTTCACTGCTGTTCAAAAAACAAACATGTAATTCCTGATTCTATTTCCTACCCTGATTTTTCCTTTGATTACAAGGGAAAAGTTTTCATTTGTGTTGTTGAAAAAGACATCAGAATCAAACTCTTATTGTTATTTGTAGTCCATAGTGACATATGAAAAGAGATATGAATCCCTATCCTTGAAAGGACTGAAATTCATTTTTTTTTTTCCTATTAAGTGTAAATTTCACAGGAGCCATTGTTGTCACAAAATAACCATGAATTTTGAACAAGGATATCAAGGCAGGTAACTTCTGAAGATATTATGGCCAAATCACCCATGTGCACTAAGAAGATGTTATTAACAAGGAAGAAAACACTATTACTGCCTTTCAAGAGCACAATTTTTGCAAGACTGAAGATGGAACATAGTACATATTTTTAAGGACTAATAAGTGGACCAGATCAGTGTTAGCTTAAACCCCACTGCTGTCCCTCCCAAAAAAAACCCAACCCACAAAACTGGAATCAGTATGAAGTGAAGATAGCTTAATGGAGGAGTTGAGTTGTTTAATCCTGTCTATGGGTATGGGAGAAACAGATGGACTCCTCACTGCCTCTCCCTAAATACTCATTGCAAATGCTGTGTTCTGGTTCACATGTACAATATCCTCTGTAGGGAGGACAACATTTCTTGTCCTCCCATTGGCACATCGGATAGAAAAAGACATAAATAAAATAAATACCACCTCCACATCATGAATTCCCTTTTCAGTAGCTTCCAAGGACTGAGCACATGCATGTCATGGGATGGGAGGATTAACAAAAAATTCTTCTAGAATTTCTAGAACAGTCTTCTAGAGAGCTCAGGTTTCCAAAAATGTTCCAGGGCATGATTATCGTCTCGGAGAATTTCCTCTCATTAGACACAACCCCTCAGCAAACTCTTCCTGTAGTGAAGACTATTTTTCAAACCTCAGGGTAGGGACAATTTTTCTCGTTCCCTCCCTCAGGGAATTTACTGCTCATGGAAGCACTGGCTCAGCAGTCCTGAGGTTGAAGTTGTTATCCACAACATTAATGAATAATGCAACATAGCCTCTAAAACTGTTTCTGTGAAATGAATGGGGTTATTTGGGTCATAACAGAACTGCTAAGCAAATTATATTTTTTATAGGAAAAGTCCTTTCTATAATGAATGCTACTAGGTAGTAGAATAGAAGGAAAATATAATAATTTGATTTTTTTACACTTATATTTCTCTGAGAACAACTTTGCCTTTGTATGATTTAGAAAATACATTGTGAGACAGATGCTGCATTTGTGACTATTTTTGAAAGGCAGAGTGTTATTAACAGCATTGAGATAAGGAGCGATGGAGATTTTTTTTTTGTATGGATGCTATCTAGAGTGGAACAACACAAATGCCTTCTGCTGTAATGCAAACAGGTTATGCAGATACAACCCCCCAACAAAATTCTCACAGTTGCTATATTGTAATGTAGAAAATGTATGTGTATTTCCAGACCACGAATAGTTCCTTCTAGGAGGTTTTTGGTAAGAAACTCAGGAGAATCCAGTTCAGCTTTTCTATGGCAAGATTATAGAAAGGCATATTTACATGATAAAAAAAGGAAGAACGGTAACTTTGGTGATGTAGAAAACATTGCATCTTTGTCTGATGTCAATAATGTTGATTGTAAAAATTTATATTTCTTGCTTTTCAAACATTCTAAAAACCAAAATTCAAATCTCACATTAACCAAAATTTGCCTACATTAGCTGTGCTCTTTGTCTCCAACACAATTCAAAGTATGCGGCTTATTCTTTACAGTTATGCTATTTCGCCCAATCAGTTTTGACAAAATTAGAACGTTCTCATGAATGAGAAATGGGAATGGTACCTTTCTGTTAAAAAGGCATGCCTGACATACAGAAGGATATCTTTTATTTAAAAGGAAAGAAATTTAGATACTAATAAAAATTTTTGATAAAAATGTCGAAACCAACTAATATTCAATTTTTGTCTTCCATAGGGAAACCCACACTTACCGACTTTAAAATTTCACAGAAAAAAAAACCCTGAAGGCTAAAGGATAAGGGCGGGGGGAGATACAATACTCCAATTTCAAAGGAAGAAAAAAATAGTTTTGCTTTAAGGATAGGTATCCCCCCCAAAGAAAGAAATTATTAAGAATCCATTTCATGACAAAATAAGGGCTTAAAGAATTTAATTTTTTTATGCAATGCACTGGAAAATATCTTCAGAAATGTTCTGACTGTCTCCTACTCTTCTTTCAAGAAGAAAAGCAAGAGAAACCCACACACCACTCTCCTCTTTGACCTCTATATGACATTTTGTAACCAACAGTCTTCAAGCATCACAGATAACTTTGAGGGTAGGAAAAAGGTACAGCTTTAACTCTTGGTAATCAGTTCACAGATCAGGGTGACTATGACCCCCTCCTTAGATTTGTATTTTTTAAACAGCAGGTGGCCTTTGAAATTAATTGATGATATTCTAGTAGGCAGATGACAACATCTTAGAGCTCCCAATATTGTTCAGTATTTTAAGATATGAAAGATGCTATCTGGAAAAATAGCATCCTCCAACTTCAGAAATTACAGTTGTGTGAGACAAACACACTTGGGATTTCAATCTGTGTTCAATAGTGCTGAAAAGCTCTAACATTAAGATTCGTGTACCCTGACTTCACTAGCCAAAGAACATAAATTAATTAGCTGCATTTTAGCCATAATACAGTTCTGCCCAGCTAAGCCTCTTGACACTCGGAGGGCAGTTCTTTAGCAAGCTAGTGCCTCAGCTTTAAAGACAATCTACCTCTTCCATTTGCATTGCTGAGGGACTTAAGACGGAGTAACACCTCAAATCAGCCCAAATATCTTTTTTCCCTGTTTTGCCAGAAAGCCTCACTTGGTCATTATAACTGTAACACTGCCTTTTAACAACACCTTGAATGAACACCTCTTCTCTGTCCTGAATATCAAGGATTACCTAGGAAACAACAGTGCAGAGGAAGCATAGACTAGCCATATCAAGCTGTCGTGTAAATTAAAGCTTCTGGACTCCCTATCTAATAAAAAAATGTGGCTCATAGCCAGACATTCTATTTATTCCAAGTACTCTCTCCATTTGAAGCCCAGGAACAAACAAAATAATCTGCTTAATTCTTTCCAGAGTAGCAGGACTGTTACAATGTCAACTGAGAAACATCACACTGATTTTTTCATGGAAATAAAACAGTGTATGCATAGGCAGAAGTTCTCTGGGACTAGAGGGCTGAAAAGGCCAGAGTCAGTGAGCTTCAAGGGGTAAGGTGTGCCCATGGAACAGAACTGTATTTTAAGGTGGACAGATGCCAGGGTAAGTGTCCTACCTCTCCTTGGACAGCAGCCACATCGCTGTCCCTATCTCGCTTCTCTAGTTCTAATTGGCAAGCCCCAAATAGGAGAAAATAGACACTTCAGACTCAACCACAGATATCCTCTGGTTGCATCCCAGGACAGACCCTGCTTTTTTTACCCATAGCAGGAGCATGTTCAGGTCCTTTCTAGCAATTTATTACTTAGCTGTATCATAGCTACAGAAAACAGTTGTAGAGACTTTGGATTCCTCTGATTTTAGGACTGTTCATGGCACTGGAAAAATGCAATCATTGAGAAACTCTAATATGAAAAATGAGCTAGAAGACTATTTGAGCTATTATTGATAGATTTCTGTACACTTTCCTATCTTGCACTTTAAGTAAAATACAGTCCTAGTATATGAGCACACCTTACCCATTGAAACTTATAAATCTAGGCTTTTTGCTAAAGTCCCTTCCTAGTAACAAAAGGGGGACAGGGGCAGAATCCTTCTGATGAGGAAAAAGTTCTTTTACTCAGAATTGCAAAATGCAGAAGAAAGTTGTTGGGGCCCAGGGTGCGTTACGCCCCTGGGGATCTGACAGCCTGGGCTTAGGGACAACTTAGACTAGGTGTGCCACCCTGAAAAGACCTCTTTGAGAAAGCTCTGCTCATTGGCCCCAGTAGAGGTTCCTCACAAACAGGGCCACTAAAGAAGCCTCAGTGTGGACCTCCCTCCACAAAACACGTGCACACACAACACTATCAGGAGACATGGCTCTGCAAATAAAACAAGCATTGACCCAAATGGTCAGTCAGTTCAGGGAAGAGCAGGATATACAGGCTCTCTTCATTTGGGTTAGCTGTTGAAGGATGCTAGGAAATTAATAAAGTGCAGCAAAACATGTTCCACTAGCCAACCCTGTAGCAAACTACCTTGAACTGATGCCAGGAGATTGTCCTTTGTCATCTGTTTATGGTGTCTGTCGCCAAAAAAATTCTGTAAGCTGCCTGTTCTAAGAGTGGTAACTGCCAGCCTTGACTGTAATTATGGGTTTTCCAGACATCTGGGGTGGGATTTAGACATTGGCATGATCAAATGAACTGAAATGGGGCATGGATAGAAAATAAGCTGGCATAATGATATCCTGCACATGTGAGCATCTTAACTACATAAAAATTTGTATGGCTACTGAATTTGGTGCAAAATTGATTCTCATGTTGGGTGAAGTTTGTAAGACGAATCAAGAGATCAAAACTATGCCTAAATTCTTCCTGGACGTTCAAACAAGTCTCATCAATTCTGGTTTAACTTGAGGTCATCACTTCTGAGGTTAAAAACCTGAAATGGGAAGCTCACTAAAGATCCAATCTAATAACACCTGGGCAGTTGCTGAAGGTCACTACAGACTAAATATTCATACCTAGCAAAAGCGATGGCTATACATGTTAGCATCAAGTTTTTACCCTGGACCCACTGATCTCAGTAACAAAATTATTGTAATAACATGTTATTTCAGTGTCACCTGGATCCCAAATCCAGATCTGTAGAGAAGAAAACAACCAGAGAGCAAATAAAAAGCTTATTGTTCTAAAGCTAACAGACTCAGAATTTCAACAAAATCTCATGTATTAAAATACAAATTTCTATTTAAGAGTACATATATCATACACAACATAGACTGAAGCCAACCATCATCTTGTACTCATATAGCCTGCTTGTCTCTTGAAAGGCAAACAAATGCGTGGCAAAAATTTTGGTTGGTTACTGATGACAGGAATATGTTTCTTCTTACAGATGGATGAAGATCTAGGGAAAGTCAGCCAAATACCCATAACATACTTACAGTACATATATCTTTTCCTGTATCCCCCCAAACTAAACCTCAAATAGTATATAAAGATGCATCATGGATATCTCTTGCTTTAAGAGGATGAGATTTAAATGAGTATGGTTTAGATAGGACAGACCAGTGAGGTCTATCAAATAAAGAAAAGCAAGTGAAAATGCTGCACAAAAATTAGTGAACTTGAAAACATTCTTGTATGCAAAAGTTTATCATATAGCTGATTCTTGTAACAATGCATAATCTGACATTATTTCAATTTGTTATCTATTTGACATATCTACTGTGTCCTTTCTTATTAAATTCTGCTCTACTTGGAATAATAGCAGCCTCTTTGACCTATAATGACATTTCAAAGGCTAAAGAATAATTATTGAAATAAAAGCCTCATAATGACTATCTAACACCTTCTGACACACAATCTTTTCTTGTACAAGGAATGCTTCCCACTGTTGGTGATTTGGTTTTTAGGGTTTTTTTTGTTGTTTGTTTCCCCCCCCCCCTTTAAATGCCTGGGCATTAAAATGAAATGCACTGCCACAAGTTCTGTAACTGTATCATATGATATGAATACTTTAGATAGAAGTTGCATCCAATTCCATTTCATTTTTATGGTCAAGTGAATGCTGAAGTGAAAGTCTTTCAAAAATACAAAGAAAAAGTGGAGGAAAAGAGAGTACTCTTTGTACTCCATTCTTTAATTACATACGTTTGTGTGTAATGTAAAAGACATATCTATTAAATTTGAACTGGATTACGCTTACTATTCAGAGCTCCAGCTAGTCATAATTCAAGAGAAAGGTTTTACTTTGGTCACTTCCAAGAAATTACGTAAAATTATAGAGAAGCTAGAGGAAAAGAACCATAGTGTATCAGCATTTTCCTTTAAAAAAATATGCTAATTATTTCATAATATAAACCAACATAATCTGTATTTTGAACTCGATACTCATTACTCACTTGTACTATTATGTTTCTTACTCACTGAAACAATTCAGCATTCTCCTCTCCTTCCTTTCAGGTCTTGAGATCATATTCCACATATTTGAGGAGTTGATACTGTACCTGGTTTTTTTCTGATTTTATAGGTAACTTTCTAGGTCAAAGTTGTTCAAATTAAAGTCTTCAGCTTCTAATACGTAAATCTTTTTGCCTTAAAAAGAAACAAACTAAAAAAATATATATAGCTCTCATGACAGAAAAAGTAAGAAAATGTGACTCCATATGCACCTTAAAAGTTCAGCTATCCCAAGGTGTATACATAGGTTTAGAAAAATATCTTTTTAAAATATTTTTTGTTTCTTTGGATATTGGACTACTGCAATTGGCAAGATTGTAAAACTGTGATGCCTGTATGCATATGCTTAAATATTCTTGTTGGTCCCTCTGGATTTGAGCAAATTATGAGGGAGCTTAATAGGAATAAATTTTTAATCATTAACCAAATATTAACTCAAAACTTATCTTCTCATAAAAGCAGCACAGGAAGATTAGTATTTGATTAATTCCAGGTATTCCCCTATTTGGAAGTTGACTGGATACAACACTGACGTATAAAGCTAACCAAGGGAAGAATACCTGCATGTCTATGTACACTAAAATAGTAACAGTGTGCCTGTGAAGACATCACCAAAAAAGGCAAAGGGAAATAATCTACTCCTACATGCATTATACAATCTTTTTTAAAAACTATGCAGGAAGTTACATGTTCCCCAAATTGAAGTACTATACAGAGAATAACGATATAGGATTCTTGTCTTTTTAAGAAAAATGTTTCCCAAACAATTTGTTCTGTTTATCCTGGTGAAGTCAAAAACTGAGGGTGAAACTAATTGCAGCCTTCCACTCTCTAAAGGGGGTGGCCACTGAGAAGATGGTACCAGATCCTTCTCGTTTTCTCAGATGTGCACAGGGAAATAAGGAAAAGCAAGGCAGTATGAGAAATTCTGGTTGGACCTACATAAAATTATCATTAGAAGAGTGGTTATAGACTGGTATAGGTTACCCAGAGGTGCTGTGGTATCCCCACATTCAAAGCTTTTCAAAACTCTGTTGAAGCAGACCCTGAGCAACCTGACCAAACTTTGAAGTTAGTCCTTCTTTGAGCATGAGATTAGATAAAAAGACTGCCAAAGGTCCCTTCCAAACTGAATTTCTTTGATTGTCTGATGGACTTGAAAAGCACTTCAATCCATGGCAGTTGTCAGCTAAGGCTCTGGACCATTAAAAAGAACTTAATTCTCAACCCAAGCTAACTATTATAACAGTAAGAAACACAGTGATGAAGTGGAGCTAAAATGTCCTATTGGGTGAGACTAGCTATAGTACCTCTGGATCCAAGACAACACCGCTAATGTGGATAAACGGACCAAAGACAGATTATATTGATCACCTCTTAGAAAGAGATCCATCTTTTCTAGAACTTTTTGCATTTCTCAGCAACAATAGGTTTATTAGTGATAGAGAACTCTCATATTTTAAGATTTTATTGCTTTTTTATTGATTAAAGTTGACTAGAACATGATCATTTTTTAAATTTCTTAGAGATGTTTATATTTGCTTTTTACCAATGTTTAGCATAGCTAAAATGTTTTTATTGTGTCCTTCTACAGCTGTAAACAACCTACTAAACCACAGTAAAATGAAAGACTATTGCTTGCTGTGTAGCTGAGCATTAGAATCAGACATCTAGCTGCTCCTGTCAGAACACATCTGTCTGGGGAAACACTGGGTGAAAATAGGATTTTTATTTGATGGAAGCTGCAGGGGGTAAAGACATCACCATATGAATGAGGATGCAATGATATATGATTAGGCAGGTAAAAATAGTGCTGCTGATCTGGTTGATAATTTATCCTTTGTATCACCTACATTTTTAAAAGCATGTGCAAGGATTTGGAGGTTTGATGCCAAGTTTCTGGTCTAAATAAATAAAATATTGTCCTTTCTTGAGAGAGGTTTATTATAGTTTTAAATTATTCTGGTAATTTTACTTGGTTGCTTTCAATTTCAAACAGTTTTCATGGTAGCTAACTTACATTTTTCTGTTATGAACTTCATTAAAATATTTCCCTTTGGACAAGCCTAAGCAATTTATCACCTTCCAATCCACTTACGTACCTTTTAATTCCATATGCAGCTGGGCATTCTATGAGCTTCACAGAGCACAGCCTCTCTCACCTTCCCAGGAGCATCATAAACTTATCACAACTGCCATCTACATGTACACTTCTAATATTTAATAGACTCAAACTCATACATTGTGGAGTTCCAAAAACTTCTTTAAAGAAAATTAAGAATACAGGACATGTCAGGAGCATCCTACATATTTCTGTGTGATGAAAAATAAAGGGATGCACATACTTCTGTACTGACTGTACAATAGAAAGTGCATAAGTACTTGAGGAAATGGTCCGCAAGTTTTCCTTTCAGATTCAGGAATGACAGTCACTGTTACAGAGTGGTATTTTTCAGGTCAATAAATCCTTTATTCTTTGAAGTTAACTTTTCATATGGAAGTTGGGTATCACAAGGCTCTGAGAGATTACAGATCACTGGATCTAAGTACTTTTAACTGGTGCCTGTGGTTTCAGAAGGGGGTGGAGGAAAAAAGAAAATCAAACTCAGTTTGCTTGCATCTTGGGAAGCAGGCAGAATCTCATCCAATAGCTCTGTTTTACAGATACTGTTTAAAATACTTGTAAGTCCATGTTTCCAGGTGAAGAAGCAAGATGCTTCAACTGAAGTGGTACCTACCTTAGTAAAATCTGTAAACACTGGGAACAAGTAGCATAAAGAGAAAACCTGAACATTGAGAGGAATAACTCTGCCCATCACAACTTTGTCACATAATTTTACAATTTTGAATTCATCTCTATCCCATTGATAGTCTAAGCTATGCTACATATATTCTCCTTTCCAAGATCTGAATGATCACAAAAGGTCAAAACTGTTTCCACCTCTCAAAAACAGCAAATAAATACACATAAAATGTAATACCTCTTGAACCAGTATGATGTAAGTATTTATTTTACACATATGTCATCTTCCATCCTCCAGAAAGACTGGACAAAGCAACTCAATTTCAATTTTTGAATATCACTTTTGCAATATAAATAAAGAACAAATGATCTTTCATTATAAAATTGTTCTTACTGGAGCTCCCCCTTCCTTCTATATCTGTGTTTGTGCTGGTCTTTTCTTGGAATAAATAGAAGGAGGGGTTAGTCATTGAGCTTTTTCTGTACATGCTTTAATAGAATGTAACCTAAACCCACTTAGCTATGTGTCACTGGTAAGAGCTCTTAATTGGAGTAACTCCAAGTATAAGGCTTTCTATATTTGGATCATCTAGTCTATTTAAAATTCCACTAAGTTTAAAGGAGATTTAATCCATTTGTGTCAGATAAAAATCAACATTTAAGTCTCACACTTTGTGATATTGTTGCGCCTCTCAAAACTCACCTAAGATTTTCACAAAACAGCTGTGAGAAAGAAAAAAGGCTTTGCAATCCAAAGAAAAAGTTGACCCAAAGTTTTAAATTTTTGTTGTTATAACTAAAGTTTAGCTCTATGGGGACTATATTTGAATGCCAAGATTCAACAGTTTCATTGGTTCAGATACTCATTCATATGGTAACAATATTGCTTTAAGACCATGAGCTTGCTGTATGCTTCTTAGACCACAGTAACCTTCACGTACTATTAGTGTCATTCCTTTTTTAGATCTAAACACTTTTATGGTAAATATGCACAAATAGGATATTATTTTATGTGAGGAGATGAGTCAACAGGTAAGTAATTCAGAAAGGGTAAAATAACTTATTTAAAACATCAATTAGTTATGCTTACTTATACTAGATAAGTCCATGCACTTCTAAAAGTTTTAATACAGAAGGTAATATTTTCTTACATGAAAGATGCAAGTATCTTAAATTTTATTCTTGGTTAGTAAAAGGAGTATCATATGCATAACCCTCTCAAGAACTGTCTTGGCAAACAGTGGAAACCTTAGAAGGAATTAAAGGAAAAAGTTCATCAACAAAGAGCTAAAGTAGTAACCAAATGACCTGAGACCTCCTGAAGCTGAGTCAGGTCTCGCAAAGCTTCTCTTTCCTGTGAGGGCAATCACATGAGTGAGGTATGGGGGAAAGGCAGATGGCTAGAAATAGAAGTTATCACATCTAGGGTAGAAGCAAAGCTCCAAGGTTTGAATAGCCAGTATCCTAAAGTATTAAGAGAATTGGAAGGTGGATTTGCAAGACTAGAAACACATACTTTAAATTTATCTACAAGTCACAAAGGGTACTCTGAACAGTAACAGATGTAATGTCTATATTGGGGGGCAGGAGGGAGGATGATTCAGGTGACTACAGGCCAATTACCTGACCTCAACAACATGCAAAATTCAGAATATATTTTAAGAGATAGTAATTAGACATACACAGTAAGAAAATTGTAGAAAACACAGCATAGTTAACCTCATATTGTTGGTTAAACCTGATATCAATTTTTGACATTAACTTTCTACACAAATGAAACATGATATAGCCCCTTTGCAGGATTCAATAAAGCCTTCATTTTCATCATTACATGGATGTTTAATGAAGAATCAAAATAGGAAGGATGCTGGCTAAAAATGAAACCCTGCTATGTTCTGTAATGGTAGATAATGGCATAAACATTGGCCTGGAAGAAGGGTAATAATGCTCTTTGAGTTGGTTTTGGATGGCTTTTATTACAAACACAGCTGTAATTTGCAAAAATATCAAATTACTTGACAAAAAATGCATCCTTTTCTTGGCCAATAAAAACAAGGTAATATAGACACTGCCTACAAATTAATGATGTGTTCTCCCTAGGTAGGGGAGAAAAGTAGTAGATTAGTAGTGGGCAGAATAGTAGCTGGCAGAACAAGTGGGTATAAGTTGGTTAGAAATTAGAAGCTACAGTTGCAGAACAGACATTTATAAATACAGCTTCATTATACTGACATTTCTGAAATCCGTGGGAAGATCTGTACGATGTTTACCATCACAGCAGGGAGTGGTGAATTCTTCCAGTTACAAAGAAGCAATTACTCAAGGTGTGTCTAAGAACGCAACATTTGATGGTTAGAGGAATTTACAGTAGCCTATTGCCCAAATCAGAGAAGACAAAAGAGCATCACGTCACAGGTCACTGGAGTACCTGAGCAATTCCTTCTTTGCCATCAAATCCAGTTTAAGGATCCAGTACCTGTTAAGTATGGTACTTGGGTATAACTGCTATCTGAATCTTATTAAAGGGCCACATAACCATTTCAATTGAAAACCAATTGAAGCAATCTACATCCACCTACTGCACGTTAGACTTGGAGAAGTTTAATAGTAAATAGAATAAATGAGAAAAGGAAAAATTTTTTTCACTTTTAGGTGAAATTATCACTCCATGACATAAATTGTGAAATTCCCCATGACACTTTACAGTGCCATCACCATCGTAGTTTCTGACCAGCAACTCAACAGCAAGTTGGAATAAGTTTCTGGATTTAATGAAATCAAAATTGGAGATGAAGCCCTTTTTGCAGGTCAGAATTATTTCTTTTTCTTAACAGAATGTTATAGGTCTGGGTAACTTGCATAACAGGTATCATTATGTTGTCCTATAGAATTGTCTACTGCTAGAATGATTTGCAAATAGGCTGGGTGCAATATCAGTGCAGCATGAAGACTTCTCACGATTCATTTTTGTACTGAAATAAGTTTTGTAACAGATGAGTGCCCTGGAGACAGCTGAGAATCACAGCAAATAACTTTTTTTGCCATTTGAATGGCTAAAAACCCCCTCAATCATATTTGATACATTAATGCACTGACATTTTGTACTCTTTGGTTGTACTGACACCCTTTTACATTCTTGGTCTGGTTGGTGTCAGCGCCTGTTATGGCAAGTTTTTGAAGGTTTGCCAGATAAGAAATTGCTCAGAAGGCAATGGAAAAGTAGAATTATGGTCCGTATCATGGTCTAATCAAGTGCCTGACCTTAGTAGAGAAAAGTAAGCTCATACTTTGAAAAAGCAAGTACTAAAAAACTGCATCACTGAAGCAACATCCTACATATTTTAAAGTCTAGTTAGATCAAGTAAGATAAGCAACACAAAGAATGAGTTTATTACAATGAAAAAGAACAAAATGTATATTAGGTTAAGTCTATTTTTCCTGTTATAAAGTGAACATAGTTTTGAAAAGAAGACCATTTTGCATGTACATTTACAAGCAAACATACGCCATGTTTATATACCTTACCATAGGGGTAATGCAGCCATTTATACACAATACCACTTCAATATCTGCAGGAAACTGAAAACACATATACACACAGTCTTGACAGACAAATATCTGCTTTCAGAAGTGAAAGGATCAGATGACATATCAGCTTTACACCTAAGCACAGTCTTTTCATTCAAAAACTGATCAACTATATCTGTGACAAAATAACTAGTCCCTGCAATGCTTTTGTTAACCGTAAAGACAGATGTGTAAAGCTGAAAAAAAGAAATCAGTATAAAGTTGAAAAGGGGAGTCAACTTTAACAATAAATTTGCTATCTGGAAGGAATGAGACTAACACAAGTTCATATCTAGATACCCAAGATGCGCCCGAGTTCCTTGTATAGATTTGCAAAAACAGGGTGAAGATCAGCAACAAAAGAAACAGCACAACAAATTATTAATTTTACACTACACTGTAAGAGGCCTTGAATGTTCCAGTGCCTTATCTAACTTGGAAAGCTGACTAATTACTTGTTGCATTCTCCATACCTTAAGTATTGTTGCACTTCATCTGCACCTTTCTTACTCCTATCATTAGAAACAGCTATTGAAATCCCTTGAAATAGAAAATTTGCCTTCCACCCTTCCTGTTAACTTATCTATTTCCCTTTATAACCTGTCAGTGGAATTTCTTATGTTACTAGGAAGGATTATATTAAAGAATAAATATTGTCATTGAGATCTATACTTTTTTGCTTCCTAAGAACTTTGTACAAAGTCTATATATAAATGAAAAAAGTTCTACAGATTAATTGCAAAGGATTTACAATTATCACCTCAGTCTCAGAGTGAGAGAGTTCTGTCACACATATGATGCTCGCCATATTGCAGAAACAAAAAGTGGTTGAAACATAGTTATTTAGCAGCTATTTACTTCAACCCACATATTTTCTTTTTCAGCAAACCTGGACTAAGATTCAGACTGTTTTCCACAGGGGCTAAGGCCAAAGAAAATAGTCAAACCTCTGCAAATGAAGACCAGAGATTTTGCAGTTATTGAAGTTAAATGACTACAGAAGATTATATGAATATAAAGAGATAAACAAAAAGCAAACAAACATCATAGTTAGGTGTTCAACAGATTAGTCTATACTGCATTATCAGTTATTATACATTAAAAAATTTTACACACCAACATATTAATTACTTTTAATGTTCCTTTGTTTTATACAAAAACATTCATCAGAACACTACACATGCACACACACTGAAGTAGGAAACTTGCAGATAAAAAAATGTAATCTAAACCCTGTAATTTTCACAGCTACTAAAGGGTAATTTCTCTCTTGAGCTTGTTTAGATGCAGGTTGAATACCCTTTGGCAGATAGGAAGTTCTAACTGGTACTCATTTCTGGTAGTGCACAATTAGAGTAAATACAGACAAAAGGTAACCAAGAATCCAGCCTCCAGAATATTTCTTACATTCAGCTGGATCCCATAATATCAGAAGATGAGAAAATATGCCTGAGCCTTGTTAATATACTTCTGACAGGTAAGACAGTATCACCTTCTTGACTAATACTGCTTCAAAACAACCTGCCAGGAAGGCCATTAGTAACATTGATTACACTGAGTGCAAAAAAGCCCTTGTATGTCTCTTCCAAACCCATTTTTCTTTAACATCCATTCATGCCTCCTCTGATCTTTTGTGCTAAAGCTGAGAAAATAACCTAAGGAGGTATTATCTTTCCTATTATGATTTCTACAGTGCTATTGTGGTCTCTCCAATTTTCTTCCTTGTGCTGTGGAAAAACAAATTTTTTGACCTATCTTAAAACTTTTTTTTTTCCCTGAAGAGTACTATGTAAGACCAAGATATTATTATTAATGTTATTTTCTTTGATTTATCTTAGGTTCAAGTTTTCAGTTGGCAATGAACCTCAAATCCATGGAAGAGTTCATTACAATGCAGTCTATTACACCTTACTCCAAAATCATCATTTTTTTATTCACTGTTCACTGAAATATAACTGCAGTTTGGTAAAAGTCCTGGTATTTCACTGTCATCCTTTCTGGGAACAGGTGATGTGTTTGGGAAAATAAGAGGTGGGGGAGAAGTTCCCTTTTCTCAGGTGTGGCAGTAGCAAATAGTACACGGTGGATACCAAAAGGCTCATTTTCCTTTTAATCTATTGGCGTCACCTCTTTCCTCAGCTACATTTGAATTTTAAAATGGTAGAATAAATCAAAACTGTCTTTTTTCCCAGTTCAGAATTGGTTCCTATGCCATAAAAGGCTAAAAACTACTGGTTCACCCCAGAGAGAAAACACTGATTTTCAGGAGACAAGTTGTCTGTCAGGATTTGGCTGGAGCACCTTGTTCTCTGGTGACTGGTCCCAGAACCATAAGTTTAAACAACAGGATCACTTTGCCTTTGACTCCCTTCACCAGGCTATCTTCTGGGAGGTGCCTCTTAGCTCAGAATTGTCATCAGTCCATTTATTGTTATTGACAAACACTTATCATTTGAAGTTATTTTCTTCTGTGCTGCAGATTAAACACCCAGTCTCCTGCACTGCACCAACAAGCACTGAAATGATCTGAATATATTCAAGGAACCTTAGCAGGCTTATACAGACTTAGCTTGAGATCAGTCAGGGCTTAAACCACCATTTCGCAAATCCCATTAGCTCTGCCAGGACCCATATGTACTTCCAGAACATGACATCCCAGGCTGACAAGACCTCTCAGCAAAATCAGTACATTCAACCCATGCTTTTATACAGCAGTTCTATAGTGTGGTTGATACCATCTTCCCTAAAGACTGCCAAAGTCTGCCTCATCTGTTAGAGTTATGATATTCTCTGAAAGGTCACTCTCCCTTAAGCAATATGGTAAATTATTTTTATTTTATTCACCCTTTGCTCTCCCTCTCCTTAGAAAACCATCAAACCTTTAAGTCAGTATGGAGAAATAAAGCAATTTCCTCAAGCCACTGACTGAGCTAGGTGTAGAACTAGAGCTCAACTTGAGTTCCTCAATGTTTCTTAGAATTATTTTTCTTCACCCTCAAAGTTTTCCGTAGAAGTGTGCCAAGTTCAATTAAGCATTTATCAGAAGACAATTGCCAAGAACATAGTCAAGATTAATGAACAAAAATGAAATAACAAAAGTTACCCTCCCAGCACCATACAGTGAAAAGCCAGTGATCAAGTCCTTGCAGCCAATTTCCCTGCCATGTAGAAAAGGCTTGCAGAATCTGACTGTTGCTTAGATGATCTGCTTGTCTAAATCCTTGCTTATCCCTGTTGTACATAATTTGATACTGAAAGACAGAAACTATCAGTGTTTAAAGAGTTCCTTTAGGAGTTAGTGACTGTAACACTGATTTGTATATATATGCGTAAGTGTATTACATATATATGTATCCCAGGTAAAGTTACTGAGAGACAGATAATGAAACCTTACAGGATTTTTAAACTCTTGACCCTCATGTAATTAAAAAAAAAAAAAAAAACAAACAACAAACCAAAACAACAAACCAAACATGAGTTTTCATCTTTCCTGACATTAAGATGCAAGGCTGCTGAGAAATCAAACCTTCTTTACCACTTTAAATTAAAATAAAATAAACAGATTTAAAACTTTTGCCTTTACAACACTATTTCTACCACCATCCTTGATGGTTTGTGACTCTGGGTCATGACAGTTTGAAGACACTAGCTTTAGAACTGTTAACACCTAAAAAAAAAAATAAATCTTTCTTACTAGTCATACAATTTGCTTAATACTGTCACTAGCAATGAATGCCCTTTAAGTTTGGCAGTACACCTTTGTAAGAAAAGCACATACAGGTACAGATTCCACTGGTTTTCTAAACTTCTCTCTCTTCACTTGCAAATTTTTCCACCTCCTTCCTAACTTTCAGAATTAAAGTTTTTCAAGAAGCATTGTAAAGGGAAAAGATTATATATTAGAAGTCATGAGAAATATTTCATAGAATTCTGTCCAGCCACATATAAAACCAAAAAACCTACAAAGAAAGCAAGGATAATATCTAATAAAAGTTATTCCCCATTAAACCAGAGGAAGGAAATTCTGCTTTATCATGCTTTCCTAAGTAGGTTTCAGAGGCTACCAAGAATTTAACATAGATGGTATGGAAAGCTATTTTAAGATCAGCATCATATTTAATTAGCCCATTACATCTCTGCAGATTTATACTAAGATTTTGTGATGTGGGAACATTAACAAAGCATCTTGTAGAACTAAAAGGGCAGGCAAGAGACAAGTTCAGATTTCTCTTATTGCTTACGATAACAGAAAGCATCCTTAACATTGACAAGCAAACCCCACCAAAAAAAAAAAATCACAAGACACTACTAACCAAAGAAGGCTCCAGTATAGTGAGCTTGTAGCAGCCATTTTTAGTTCCTGTGAAACAATACTTTAATCACATTCTCCCCTGGAACCAGCATTTCTCACCTTTTTCACATTAACCTCTGAAGCAAACAGGCTTGAAAGTTAGGTTTTTATCCTGAACAGAATCAGGCATGGCCTCATGATCACCTGATAGCTGGCTCTTGATTAGCTACACATTGGTTTTAATTATCCACCTGCTTTCAATTAAGTACCAGGAAATCCATCCTATTAACAGTACAAGCTAATCACCCTTGCACATAAACAGAAGTCCTTTTTCTCTCAGGGTGCATCTGAAGGATTAAAAATAGTTAAAATAGTTTTTTTTAAGCTTATAACCATCTTGCCAACAATAGTAACAAAACACCTGTTTTAAAATCTATAGATAAATGAGTATTATGCACTAACAAAAGTGTCACATCTTATTGTGAGGGTATATTGAAAAAAATTTGGTTTAGGAATAAAGAGTGAATTTTGAAAACAATATACAGTTGGTATGTCATCATATCCTGAAAATCAAAATCCTGACCCCGCCCTTCCCCAAGATATGGATGTCTTTGTTCCGTACTCTGCTTTGAAAACATGCCCTGTAATGACCATAAGATCAGCTGCTATAGCCAGCTGTGTGAGCAGCCCTGATGTTCTCCAGATGTGTAAAATGATGCTGCACATCTGCATACTACATTTTAGAATCTAGGAAAAAATATTAGAGAATAGTTTTAAAAATCGTATAGAAGCATAAGATGCGCTGGATTATTTTCTGTGGTTCACAGTTTAGTGCTTTCACTAAAATCTGTACCACGTATGGATTTCATTTCAGCATTATTTCCTTTACCTATCTTGAAACACTGCGCAGAAAAAGAGTGCAGTCAATTTAAAACAATAAAGAGGAAATAAAGAAAATTTAAAGTAGCATTATACAGAGGAGTGTATCTTTAATAAAAATAAACTATATATAAAGAATAGCAGTGGTGCATTAGAACAGATATAATGAGGTAAGGTTTTAAAAATGCATTATGCATTTCTATTTAAAAAGGCAGTATAGCTTTTTGTTTTCAACAGAAAATAAAAATGGAATAAAAAATCCGACACTAATAAATGACACAACATACAATACAAGGAAACTGAACTGGAAAAGATGTTGGGTTTTTACTGTAATGCTGGTCAAAATGCAAATTGCTATCAGATCATATGTAAAATAGTCCTAGTCATTAAGACTCCTGTGAAACCATGTTTGGAATTTTATCTCTTCTGGAAAATAACTTCAGAGAAAAAAGACATGTTATTCATTTTCTACAGTCTAAGAATGTTTACAGGACAGAGGAGAAGATGACGTACAGTGGGAAGGTATTATACCTGATGGTTCTTATATACCGGATGTAAGAAAGCCTGCCATAAGATCTAATTATCAAGAATTGCCTTTTCTGCCCCAAAGCAATCATTTTGATGACAGCCTTCTATGCACTGTAAAACAAAATGGGAAGCCTGTGCTATATAAACTGGCTCAGTGCTTCCTTTTACTTCCTTTGATATCAGACTCCCCATCTCATTTATTTTCCACACATTAATGGTAGCAGTCACCTTGAGCTGGTGATGCAGAGTAATTTTCACAGAAACCTTGATCAGAAACCATAAATCAGCCTGAAGTGCTTTTATGGTCTAATAACATTCTGCCTGCTCCTACAGGCCCTTATGTAAAACTGCATTGCGGAGAATCCCTTGGATTGTTTTTTTCACATGCACTCCTGTATCTGTAAGACATGAAATACCTGCAATGTAATAAGATTAAGATACTTTGTTTAAAGCTGTAGACATGAAAACATTCAGTATCAGCCTGTAAACATGAAAACATTCAAATATCAAACTGAAATTTTCTCTGTAGATTTTTCTGTGTTTGGCTGTTGCTTCCTATATTAGGTCAGAGAAACTAAGTATTCTCACCCTGCTCTCCCAGACGCAGTGCATCAACAGGCAGAGCACACTAAAGCTGAATGCTTTGTCTAGATTAGAAAACGCTAACCCGTATAGCTGTATCAGCAAATCTACCTAGCGCAGGAGCCTTCTGAAGGTGAATCTTGTCTGTAAGATTCCATCCTCGTTTGTAGATACGTTAAAGTTTTTTTTTAAGCCAAGAACTTAGAAAAGAGAGATTGATTTCATTGTTAAGATTGTAATTTTCTTCCCATGAAAAACAGAATTATTACCTACCTTTGACAATGCTTTCCCGTATGATGTACTCAGA
This sequence comes from Nipponia nippon, assembly GCF_047370975.1. Lineage (NCBI taxonomy): Eukaryota > Metazoa > Chordata > Aves > Pelecaniformes > Threskiornithidae > Nipponia > Nipponia nippon. Next base: position 38,866,363 of record NW_028262291.1, read on the forward strand.
TTATGTAAACCATAGGGTTTTACTGTATACCCCACAGGGGTTTTTTTCAGCCGTGGTTTGAGAAGGTATAATCTGATTTGAAGAAATGCTTAGCATTCCCAGTGTTTCAGACTGGGTTTTCAGCATATATATATATATTTCTGATTAAGCTCTGTGTGCCTCTGTTCCTACCTCTAAGGGAGAATAATTCCTCTCCCTGACCTTGCAAAGATGATGTGGAAACACACAGACACACATCCCATAGTCATCCTAATTACTTCTCTGTAACACAGGTTTGTGTACCTAATACACATAAAAGCTCGGACATGCACGGTTTATGCCATATATGCATAAATTTTTTACTAAGTGGATTGTTCACCATTTTTGGTTCCTCATCACATATTTTTTTGACAGTTATCTTTTCTTCTGTTACTGACAATAGTGTATTTTTTACTTTTATGACTCATTTTCTGCAGATTTTATGAAGCCCCCCAGTCAAGAAACATATGCAGCTGATAGCTGCAATCAGTGCACCACCAAATGTCCATGATTCACAGCATCTTTCACATTAGGGCTCACAGATAAATCCTTAGCACTCAGTAGAAAATGCCAGCTTGTAAAAGGCAGATTCATCATTTCAGGACCTGGGATATTAGTATCTGAAGAGAAAACAGGGCGTGGGATGGGTAACTTCTCATCTTTCTCTGATACCTCTCACAGTATGAACAAAAGTGAGATTGGTTGTCTGCAGAAGGTTTTTGCAAACTGTCCGATTTGTGAACAGAGTATACAAGGTAGCAAGGAAAGAGCAATGGAGGGAAATGAAGTAAAGAAATATTCCTTTCAGATTTGCTGATTCATAGCTGTGAATAATGCAGTGATCGCACCAAACCAGACATAAACAATTTAGCCTTAGCATTCAGTCACTGAGAGTGTTCTTTTCCTAACCTAAGTAGCTGCATTTTCCTGCAGCACCAATTCTACAAAGTTAAAATTAAGGAGGAATTTACCAAATTAAAATGAACTGAATGCCAGTTAAAACTAGAGTAGGAATGGTTACAAAATATGATACTTTTTAGTTGTAAGCTTCCACTACTTCAAAGGAAATTAGTACTTTGACATGTAGTGGATACTATCCATCTTGAAGACTCATCCTGCTTAGTTTGGTACATGGTGCATCAGTATGAAAAACAGGAGTTATCAAAAAAGAGGGACATTCCTACTCTGTACGTATTCCTTTGTTTTACTAATGATTTTATAAGAATGATTCTAGGGTTTTTCTATGGTAATTTCTATAATTACATAGGTTAAATCCAGCTTTTCAAATGTCCACTCATTCTGCTGACCACATGACAGCGTTTTTGCTGAAATCAAAAGGCATTGAGGTCCTGAGAGGCCTCCCTGGTAGACAAAAAAGGAAGTGAGAGTAGGAATAATTTGTCTTGCACGCTTAAGAAGGCATTTCTTGTTTGTTGATTGGATATGAAGGCAATCAAACTCTAGGGTCTGCTAATCTATTGGACTGAAATGTGCTTGGACTGGGCACCAAGCATATTTTGATAAAATGTCTGTTCTGTAAGGCTGGGTTGTTTTGGCACTAAGGAATCTGTTATTGTAAGGTATTTGTGACCCTTGTGATGATAGAGATACACAAATGATGTAGGTACAATTTAATCCATGGATAAGGTACTACCAAAAGTATTATGGCATATAATTGGATATGTAAAAGATGTGGTTTGAGGTAAAAATATTTTTCAAAACTTTTATCTCAAGGTAATATCTTTTATATCCGTTTGACATTTTTCTAAGCCAAGAAAATTGTGAGTGTGATCACCACGAGCAATACTTACCAAAGTTTGGGTTTTCTTTTATTCTAGTAACAATGTTTTCAATGCCTCTTGGTTTCTGCTGAAAGAAATGCATACCTATTTTGTATAACTACCACAGGACTGCCCAAAGTGGAACCTGCCAAAAGTAGAAAGAATTAATAGGCTTTATCTCATTTTAATTTTATCTAATTTATGACAGTCCTTACGAGAGAGTGATTTTTTTTTTCCAACATCACTGTAACAGAAGGTATTTTATGCCCTGGCAAGTATTGAACTGGGGGGGTGGTGTGTGGTGTGGGGTGTGTGTGTGCAAACATGTTTGTATATACATTCTACAAATATACTTCTATTGCATATATTACTGAAAGAAACAGTGGAAAATGCCAAATATTTTGGCTTATTTTGTGTTGTAATCTTTATTGAGTCTGTAGTAATTGCTTCCTCCGCAAAATGTAATCTTCCTTGTAGTGATTGCCGTATCAGTCACCACAGTTTTTGTTTTTGTTTTTACATTTAACCTCCTATAATTTGCAATACCTGGTGTTCTGCAGCTGTGGAAATTCTTTCCTTGGTGATGGCCGATGCTTCACAGATGATTTAACTTGTCAGGATTCCACACACAGAAAGAAATGAGATCTGAACAACAATACTTGCCAGAGTTTTGGCTATTAAATTATTTGGACTAAACATCCTCTTTTTTTCTTTGTCTATGTAGAGACTAAAGATTGTCTTTGCAGAATGTAGTGGTTTACCGTATTGATATTTCCTGTTGTTCATGCCTGAAAATAACAATTCAGATCCTTTTGTATATATTCCAAGAAACTGAGCAGTTATTTCAAGTTCCACATTTATTCTAATGATTACATATTCAGTAACCAGTGCTGAGAATGAAGGCTGTGACGTACATCAAGTTCCCCATGCACCTGACCTATTGAAAGGATCTTTACCGGTCTTACTGAAGGCTCCCCCTAACTTGATTTAAATTAAAAATGCTGCTGTGTTTTGTTTGACAAATTTCTTGCCAAGAGTTTGGTCCATTTTTTCCTTACAGCTCAAGGACTGGTCTGCAATTAGTTGTCAAGAACACCATCCCCATCTCTCCCACAGATAAGTCCCATATAAATAATTCCCTTTGTTGTTTTCCTGTTAGCAAAACAAGAATCATACAGCAATGAGATCTTAAACATCCATGAGTCCCAGAACAGATTTATTGAACTCCTGTGGATGGCACCAGAAGCACATGTGTTAAAAAGAGGCTATTAAGACTGCAAACAAGTTGTATAATGCAGACTTTAGAGATTTTGTGATAGGAATGCAAATAAAAGCCGTTCTAACTAAAAAAAAAAAAAAAAAAAAAAAGACAGTCTATCTAGTCTATCTAGGAGCTTAGCTGTCTTTTCGATGATGTGTAGCACAAAAAGTATTTGAAATTTGTTTTCTGGCTTCAGTTAATTTGTTCTTATGTACTGGAAAATGTAGATGTATGGGTGTATCTTAAATACAGGTCTTTGGTCCTAATTTCTCCAGGATAAAAACCGGCTGCTTATTTGGCTTCATGTCTAGGAAGTAGGGGAGCTTATACTTGCTGTTCTGTTTCTGACTTTTGCTTTCTCTCTTGGCTTTATTTTCCTAACTAACTGTAATTTCCACTTTTTTATGTATATTTTAAGTATATTTTATTTTAGTTGCTAGCCCTAGTCTAGCTAGCAGTTTCCTTAGTTCCTAAACAGGGGAAAAAAAACAGATTCAGAGGAAATAGTCAGTGCTTCATTGTTGCTGACTTCTTCAAAACTCCAGAAAAATTTTCCTCTGTAACTACTTTACCTTCAGAGTGAGTCCAGTGGTGGGTGAGCTTCCATTCAGCCACTGATCTGCAAATAAGTCTGGCAAAATATGTAGGGAATTCCAGAAGCAGGCATAAAGAACTGATGTGCTTCTTTTCTTCTAGGTGATGCTTATAGCTAGAGATCTGCAATTCTGGCAGGTATTCACTGCTATGGTCATCCTGTTTCTAGCCCTCATTACAGACCTCTGTTCAGAAAGACGGCTAAAATCCAATGTAGTATTCCCCTGCTGGCAGCTTAGTGACTTTTCAAAGAAACAGGAAAACTCTGAATGTCGTATCGCAGGGCATAGGCTTCAGTGCATGCTATAACTTACAATGACATGTTATAATTTTGAAAGCACTCTTCAATCTAGGGAGGGATTTACAGAGTTGTCATTCAGCTCATAGGAGTTTTCCTCATTCATAGAATCATAGAATCGTTAAGGTTAGAAAAGACCCTTAAGATCATCGAGTCCAAACGTTAACCTGGCACTGCCAAGTCCACCACTAAACCATGTCCTCAAGCATTTCCAAATATTCTAGACCTCAGAAGAAAGTTGTCATTTCAGAACATCAGCCGCAAAACCATGAAGGACAAAAGAGATGCATTAGCTATGCAATAATGGGAAGGGAAGGGAAAGGAACTTCCCTGCAAGGGAAGTAGTTTTCTACACCACTATGTGAATAAAAAGGAAGGAAAAAAAAAGAGATATTGGAAAGGCTTTTGAAAGAATTTCTGAGAGAGCAAGAAGGGAACCAAAGGAAAATTAGTCTGCAAGTTCAAAAGGCTGTAGTGCCACCTGCATGGATATTTCTTACTGAAGAACTGAAATTAATCTGAACTCTGAACCTTTTGAAGTTCTCCCATCACTAATGCAGATGCAGCTCTATTGTAGGTGGGTAGCACTTTAGTTTCAGCTAATTGTATTCAAAAGTTTTCAACAAAACTGAGACACATTTGAGTATTCTACGTATCTATAACAGCTTGAACTGAATTCAAATGCCTTGGGGCCCCCCCTGTGAATGGTGGAGCTCATAGAATTCTATATCAAATAACCTCTTTTATTTCTTTGAAGTGTCATCATTTATTGGTAAAGTTTTGTCTCTTCCCTATTGTGCAGGTCATGCTCTAATTAATCCAAGCACTTTAAAGGTGGAGAATAGACACATTTCAGAAAGCTCAAGAGAACATTATTTAGTAGTTTTCTGGGGAAAAAAAAAGTATTCTTCAGTTAAAGAATATTGTTTTCAACAATAAGAAAAGCAAATTAATTATAAGAATAGTACTGCTGCCTTTAATTCTTTTCTTCTTGTATTCAAAACAGAATTTTATTCATAAAAAGAATAATTATGTTCCTTCCTTCTCTTTTTGAACTGAAATAAAGTGTGGGTGTTTTTTTTTTATCTGACCTCTCTTCATTATGTCTTTATGAAACTGTAGAAGGAAGGCTTAAGAAAGGCTTTGAAATTTTCCACATCTTTCACATCACACCATTTGAATCAATGGATTAAGAGACATAAAATCCCAAAACCTTAGGTGACAAGTAGATCAGATTTCACTCACGTTGGTAGTAGAAGGGCTTTAATTTTGTTTGTTCAGACTTCCTCCTTCCTTGAAGCAAGACCTACATCCTTTCTAAACTAGCTAAAAGGGGAAAAAATCTAGGAAGGGCTTTTGCTTAAGAAACAATTGTTAAATGCTATTTTTTAAGAGCCTGGTATATTTAAGAAAGAGATTTCAAAGAGATTTTAGGTGATTTTCAAGTGCATGTAAGTGTCTAGATCATTTCACATCACTTAGAATTCCTGTCTTAATGTTCATCTTATTTAATAACTGAAAAAGATAGGAAGAATACTTTGAGCTTCTCAGCTAATAGAAATGAAGATAACTTGGTCACTGCAGAGGGAATACAGAGATATATACATAGATAGCAATATCCATTATGATTCTTATGTTCATGCACAAACATACTGCAAGTAGATGTCCATATACTTAGCTTTCAAAGAAGTTTTGATATGTTATTCCTTTTCTGTAAAGATTATTTTAGCACCTTCTTCTTTCCGAGGGCAGGATAAAGTATTGCTATTTGAGGTGAAGAGCAATGCAAGGCAGTGTGGAAGAGTGGACCAAAGGGAATAAACTACATTCCTGGTATACCTGGAATGCCAGGTGTGCTCTTGAATGAATTTCCAGAGGCTGGAAATCCCTCAGACCTCATAGCTGGCACATACTGTAATGTTCCTTGAAGTATCCAGGCTGGAGCTATCCAAATTAGAAAAATCTTTGTTAGATGACTTTTAGTAACAGAGCCAATGACTGACACATGAGTAAAGGATACAGTATTTATGCTTGTCTATATAGTAATTTTCTTCTGATGTTCTTAAATTTCCTTATTCTACTCCTGAGGTGAACATGCAATCTCTAGTTATAGAATGTCTCTAGTTAAAGAATAACTTTTAGAATAACTACATTAGATAAAATGATTTGATGTTAATACTTGTGGGAGAGGGATTAATAGTACTCCTTCTAAATATGGTTTTCTCTATAATTTGATTCTGCCACTGTACAGAAGAGGACTTTATTTAAAAACTGCTAAATTAACATAATGTAAATTAAGAGAGCAACACAAAGACTTGGAATTAAGTTCAGAGGTATATCTAAAGTAATTTTAAAAAAATAATGTGAACCGTATTTGCATATATCTGAAATCTTTCTCCCAAGCTGTCCAAACATGCATGCTACCAGATATCAGTCTAAGTGGTCTTCACACTTTACACAGTATATTTTTTCCTACTTACCAATATATAACATACGTAATTACTTTACTCATCATCAGTTAGTTCAGTACAGTCTAGATTTGTAAAATTCCCTGAACCAGGAATAAAAAAAAAGAATATAGAAGAAAATCAAAGAAAAATGGTGTAATTTAAATTAGTCTAACACTCTTTGTAATTTTTGGATTGTAATTACCTTATAAATATACATATTGATAAGTCATTTTAACTCAGGAAAAAAGAATTTACTAGTTGACTGCCACACTTGTCACTATTTCACTGTTTTATTCATATAGACAGCATATAAAAATGACTCAGTCTTTCTTCTAACTTTTTATCTGGCTGTGGAATTACTACAGTACATAAAACACAAAGCCTTGTATAAAAGTTGCTTTCTTTGCCTAAGAGGCATCAGTTTGTTCCTGTGGTAAAAAATACAATATCAATAAATAAGCTATTAGTATATAGTTGTGTATTCACTTATAGAATTAATAATTTTAATTCTGTTTCTGCTCAGAAGTTGTGCAGTTGATCAGGTCCTGATTCATATAGGCTCTCACTCTGGGAGTAAGGCATTGGCTGGTTTGGATGTCTGCTCACCGTTATGCCATTATGAACTGTAAATCTCAAAGGTAAATCAGAAGATAAGGAAATGCCAGGTTCCCACTGAACTCTGCTTCTGTTTCTAAGATAAATATTACATCAGATCCTAATTTCACTCCTTTCAAACTGTTTTATTTTCACAATAAGTATCTGATAAAACTGTTTATCTTTAAAAGGAAGAAGGTCATCACTGTCTAGTCTTAAATTATTAAATTCTCTAATATGAGACAGTAATTCTACAGTAAGATAAATTAAAGGTAAACCAAATTTGCAATATGCTGAAAGCATTCAGATATAGGTTTTTATTTCCTTAGATGCTAGTCCAGGTTAACAATGTATACTCAGTTCAGATTTGAGAAAAAAATAGCATTAGACTTTAGCTTGCTACGTATATTCCAATAGATGATAAAAAATGAAGAAGAATGTCTATATTCAGCTACAGCTATGTCTGTCTTGCTTTATTGGATCTTGAAGGTCTGTAAACAAAGTTGATCTAGCACAAAGTATCCACATGCACACCATAATGGATACATTTGATCAACACATATTGCACTATCCCTGTTGTACTCTTATAAAAAACTCTCTTAGTGTTTTCCCTCATGCCTTCTGTCTCTTTTCTATATACAATACCATGACCTACGTAAGACCTATATAAGAAACTTTGCCTGTTGATGTCTGCTGTTGGTTTCAGTCTAGTTAGCATTCTCACAGTCAATATTCAGTATATTTCAGGCAGGAACTCAGTAGGAAGTGGAGGATCCAGTGGCATATAGTCAGGAACAGAGAAGTGACCACTATTGTCAGTAGATCGGAAAAGTGACTTATCTAAAATCCAAACAAACCATATTTTGGAAGAATCAGCGAGCTGCTGAAACAACTGCAATCAAGTTCACATCAGTCACCCTCTCACAGTTCTGAGTGTACATGGCTATCACCCACACAAAGTCTGGTCCCTTCCAGAATGGGAAAGGCTTCTTCAGAATCCTGAGGTGGGGATGCTGTCCATGAGCAGAACACCAGTCATTCCTTACAGGATGACTACTGGTATAGATGAAAAAGTCAGGAATCATACTGAGGAGAGCAAGTGCTTGCTTGCTCAGGGGTCTTCTTAGCATGAATGTCAGTGCATTTTGACCAGGGCGGTGAGGTTTCTGCCCATTGTTTTGGCAACAGCAAAAAGACTCTGCTCTGTTTCATGTAGAAATCAAAACTGAACGAAACAGGGTTGTGTGAGAGGAAGTAAGAGAGTCTGTAGGCCATAATTTCCACCAAAAAACACATCAGTCGTATTTTGGCACAGCTCTTGGCTTTGCAAAGTCCACCAAGGATGCAAAGGAGTTTCACACATTGGGCTGTTAGGACATTTTGTGTGCTCACTTCTGGCTGATTCTCCATGCAACAATGAAACAGGTATTTGGGGCAGAGCATGAATACAAGTTACACTTTGTATTCATGTCAGGAATCAGGGACTCATTTGATGACCTGTGATTGCTACAGTCACTAGTTGTAAACAGAAAAGGTTGTATCACTGACAATACAGATAGGTGTTCCAATGTCATAGCTGTCTGTATCATGTGGTAAGAACAGGATCTACAGTCTTGTAGAGCTCCACGGCAATTATGCTAAATACATGGTTATGAGCTGCTCTGGCACAGAATGATAAAATCTGGTGTGGTCAGCTCCCCTTTGCAAAGTCTTCACAATGGTGGATGCTCTTATGTCCAAAAGTCTGTGCAATCATTTCCTCCATCTCCTCCCCTGCTGCCACCTCCCCTGCCTTCCTCTGCCACCCCCTACTCTGCAAGTAGATTTCAGATCCTTATGCATCAGGTCCAGTGGTTTCTGTTGTGGTACTGGTGAGATAAGTAGGCTCTTGGGATTGAGATAATTCTGGCAGGTCTTTCTTATTTCCAGTAGTTGACTTTGCATCATCTGTCCACTAAAGGACCAGCCTCACAATCTTCCTTTTTGTTCTCTCCTGCTAAAGGGTAGAGCATGTGCTCAAAATGCTGAATGATAAGGCAAATAATTTTAAATTAGAACAAGAACAGTGCAGGTGATGCTGCAAGAACAGTAGTGATGATCTTCATTGTATGTGGTGCAAGAAATATATCAGAAACTTTAGTAAAATGGTGGACTCTTGTAACTTCAGCAATACACCCCAATTTATGTGCCACTCTGATTGATTGCTTTTGAAAGTAATGCGTACAGTGAGGTTTAACTGTTATTGTTTGCAAGTCTTTACAGGTAGCAGTAGACAGCATTTTGCAATTATCTGTGTTAACCTTTTTGCTTAGTTTAGTGTATTCACATCATGATGTTCAACACATTAAAGAAGGCACTTTAGCCAGCAGCAGAAACATTTCTGGTCTGTGATTACAAGCATAGCACATAGGCATATTTATGTGATAATAAAAATGTTGGGGAAATAAAACCCAAAGTTATGTTGTTAGACTTCGATTTTTTTTTAAATTCAAAACACAGTAGCATTATTCTTCTGCATAAGTACATGAAAGCAAAATTGACTAACATTGTCAATTGTCACTGAAGTGACTGACCAGAGGAAAAAAAAAAACTTAATATTTAATTCTTATTGACCTTGCAAAAGCTATAAAGAACCTCATCATGAAAACCATTTTAATTTCTTTGTACATTCCTTATTGCCATTGGGAATAGAAAGGAAGATTTAAAAAGTTAACCCCTCCCTTAGCAGTTGTCCTTTAGTCTGTATGAGTCACTTCTTCATTGCTAATTTTGTATACCAAAAATTATGTTTGGATTTGTTTCGACATGAATGAGTATTGATTTAATTATGCATGGAAATAGAAATGCTTTCTAAGGCAATTACCATACTTATGTAAGATTCGCTGAATGACTATAAAAAAAAATTAATCAAGACTCTGTTTGAGTCTTGATCTGAACTAATGAAGCTGCTCATGAGTTTCTAGCAAAGCGACTGCATGGCACTTTGATATTTCTGCTGCTCTGCTAACTTATTTCACATGTTAATTACAAATGTCTAAAAACTATTTCCGAATAAACAGCAATGCAGTATGCGGAAATGTTACTCTCTTCAATATTCTAAGCTTGGAATACAGAATGCCCAGATACCAAGGCTATTCATGAATACTTGTTTATACGGAAGAGAAGGAAGGACAAATTATGTGCACTGTCACTTCTGTGGATATGTGTGAATAGGTAGGGTGACAGGCATCCCACCCCTTCCAAGCACTCATTATTCCCCAGATCACCTTCTCTCTTTGCCTCCACTGTTCATTTTTTTCACTCCAGACACTTACAGGGGCACAACAAGGAACAGGGACAGTCCCCCTGTTACAGTGATATTTTGTTGGGGCTTTTTTTATACCTCTATGGGTAATGAAACCCAACAAAACCAGGTGGTTAAGCTTTTAGGGTGAGAATTTTTTAAACTGTCAATAAGAGTAAGGTCAGTACCAGAGTTATGCTTTTTTATATTTAAGACCTAGAGAGAAACACTTTTGAAAGCTGAGTATAATTTACTTTGCTAAACCACAATCAAATGCTTCATGTGTAATCTGTGTGGGAATGGATGTTTTGTGCATGAGTTGAAGAGAGTTTTACCAGACAAATACTGTAGATGCATCTGAAAAAAAACAGAGACTAGTGATGAATTATTGATAATTTTCAGAGGCATCTGGGTTCAGAGGTATTATTGTAACCACTGTCACTTAAACTTTCTTCGCACACCTGAGGGAATACCATGGCTGAGACAAACAAAACAAAAGTTGTTAATAACAGGTTGTTTATTCTGTGTAAACAAAACTAAACAAATCCAGAAAAAAAATAAAACCATCTCATGTATTAGCATTAATACAATTACTTGTGTTTCTTTCATGACTGTTTATAAATTCTAACTCCTATGCATGGATGGTGAAACCTTTTCATGTCATATGCAAATAGTCTTTCCCACATTTGTGTACTCAGAGTCTGCTATATGCTCCTTTCATACTTTTCCTCTCCTTCCTTAGTCATTCCCTCTGGCCTGTTACTATCATCTCTGTTTTCTTTCTGCTGCTGTTGCTTCATCAACCCACTACCTGCATGAGGACATTGCCTCTTGTCCTGTTCATGTCCTGTGAATAGTATTGCTACATAATATTCCCAGCGTTTATGCAACTTCTTTACCTTTTTTGATAATTTTTCTTGTGTCTGAACCAGTGGAAATTTTAACACTAACTTCAAAAACAGAATGGTTGAGGATACTCTTCTAAATACACCAATACAGAGATATTATAGCTGGAAATTAATACGTAGATCCTAGAACCTAAAACAACAGAGTCAGTCGAACCATTGTTTAATCATTTTCTGGACAGTACAGGAAGATTGAGCTACCTTGATGTCTTGGCAGGGATCTTCTGGGTCAAAACCTATCTTTGTAAATTCAGTCTTGATTTGACTCAAATCTCTCTAATTTTGCATCAGGAGCCAGAATCTATATCTGGCTCTGCTGGACTACTCTATGAAGCTGGCCTCTGCTGTTGAATTATCCAGTCTTTTTATTTCTTTCTTATAAAATTGAAGATCATGTTTTCTTTCTCCATGGCCATTATGCCAGGGAGTACTACTGGGAGAGATTGAAACAGTAATAATGGCAATCTAGGCAGAACATTCCTGTTAATAGTAGTAATTTTCTCTGCCTATAGGTTTGCATATTTGTTCCAGAGATCTTAAACTTTTTTAATTTGCTGCATCAGTGGGTCAAAATTGAAGTCATACACTTTTTTCCAAGACCTATGTGATCTACACACCTTAGTAAGAGAGCATGTTGCCCACATAAAGTCAGACTTTATTTACATGTGCGCTCTTGTTCAACTAGATTTAATAGCATAATTTTCAACTTATTATCCATCATGTTTGAGATTCTTTATTGATTTTTACTTTTCTTGATTACTGGTTACCAGCAGAACCTATATCTACGTATGATTTCTACACTTATTGTATAACATGGACTTTTTTTTTTTAAAATACGTATCTCCATAACTTGGAAGAAAAGGGTAACAGAGGAAAGTAAACACAATAGTTTGATTTCAGTTTCCTTGGGTTTTCATTTGGGATTTGTGTAAACTGCCTATGCCTTGGTATGTGAAAGCATTCATTAGCATATCCCCCTCTTTTCAGTCATTTTTTGTCATAAAATAACAAAAAAAAATATCTTGAGTGATTACTTGAATGTGTAAAGGGCACAGTTTCAGGAATCTTTCCAATAATATCCTTGGACTTTTGTAATTTATTAATAAGTCCTGAATGCTTTACATACATTTAAGAAGGCAGTGGGATATTTACAATCTTGCTAATATTTTGGCACATTGTGATTCACTAGCAAAACTGAATATAAGAGAGATGAGATTTTCTTTCCTTAGGAAGTATAGTTTTTTATGTATCGTATTTTCCTGGAATACATGAGTAATGCAGTGACCTAACACTGAAGGTATTGAGCAAGATCTAACTTAGAACATTGCTTGAATATCTTATACAACCCATACATGTGCAACCTTTCTTCTTCTCATACTCATTTATGATGCCAGAACTAACTACACATTCACTGAGTGAATCCCTATGTGCAATTCACAGATCGTTATGTTGACGGAGTAAAGGCAATCTTGAGTGGTAACTAGTAGCTAGAATATGCAGCAGGTACTTTAGAAATTTTATCTGGTTTGGATAAAATACCTGTTGTTTACTTCCTAAGGAGACTATTCTGCATTCTCTTACATTTTTCATACTTACTACTAATTTTTAGAAAATGCTTGGGTTTTGAATGCAGATCTTTCTCAGATTTGCAAACTGCCATAAAATGTTTTGTTTGAGGTTATATTTTTATAACATTCTAGTCATTTAAGAAGGCTTTTTCTGAACTGTAGGACCTGTAATTGTTGTAAACCTGGAGGCAGAAGAGAGGAGAAGACTAAGTTTAATTTATCCTTACTCTTCTTTTTCTCTTTTTTTCAAATGTGTTCAGATCTTTCTTAATTGCACAGGGATTCTCAAAATATACTGCTTTCACTGTCATTTTCATAAGTCATTTAGAAGTACTCTTGAGTAACGTCCTTAAAAACTGGTTCCCTTTACTCGGAATCCTGTAAAAATGGACATAAATTTAATCTCATTTTTTCACCTCTTTGTTTCACAAATGGATCTACAGGGCATGATTAGATCAGATGGTATATTTCACATTGTCAGACCTCTATTGAACTTCATGTGAAAAATACATATAGTAGAGCATAAATTATGTGTGTTGGAATCAAAATAATAGCACCTACATTTAGGTTTAAGTCTAGAGATTTGATTCAGATCTGTATCCAGAAGCCTGTTTTTCTTTGATTCAGACTTATCTCAGCAAAGTGCAGGCTTATAGTCACCAATACCTACAAAATGATATTTCACTTTCTCCTTCAATTTACTGAAAAAGATTGCTACCAACTCATCTTTAACTTCAGTTGGAAGTATATTTGAGTCCAGGTCTAAGCATTTTCCCTTAATTATTTATTAAAAGTAATCTGCAGTCACATTCTTTGAATTGGTATTTACTTGTAAAGGTCCTGTTTTACTTATTGTGTTTTCCTTCTTCCTTTTGCAAACAAGAACGGTTGGAATTACATTTACATTCCTGTGCCAATTTCTTGTTCCCTCACACTATTGTGTTTCTTAAAAATGTAGCAAGATAGAACTTTTATTTATGTAATTTGAAGACATTCCTTAGTTCTTTAAAGATTGCCAGTATTTTTTTGTGCAGGAATAGGCTTCAAAACCTTCAGTGGGATTCAGCCCACTTGACTTTAATTTATATCAAATCAGTTTAATTTTCCTGGTCTAGGAGAGCAACACATTCCTATATGGCTGTATTCAAAATATGTGGTAGGGGCCCTAACCTGTACCATTTTGTTGCACTTGTGAAAAACAGAATAAATTTATATCAGTTGATACTAATATTAGGAAAAATCACAGACATTTTAGAAATGACATGAGAATACTTTACAATGCTTACACAAACAATTAATTGTTTTATAATTTATGCTATAACTCTAAAAATCTAAATTTTACAGGGCATAACACTAGTGACTGGCCTCCAGCTGGACTTTATGCTGCTGATGCAACCTTTGAGCCTGGCAGTTGAGCCAATTTTCCGTTCCCCTCACTGCACATGTATCTAGCCTATAATTCATCAGTTTGCCCATGAGAGTGCTGTGGGAGATAGATAGATGGTGGCAACAGCCTTTCTAATACTGAGCTCTCCCCTCATCCACCAAGTCATCTCACCTCAGAAGGCTGATCAGGCATGATTTCTCCTTCATAAATCCATGCTGACTACTGCCAGTCACCTTCTTGTCCTTCATATATTTGGAAATGGCTTTCATAATTATTTGTCCCATGACTTTTCCAGGTGAGGCTAACTGGCCTGTAATTTCCTAGCCATTTTTTGTCCTTCTTGAAGGTAGGAGTGACATTTGCTTTATTCCAGTCCTCAGGAACCTCTCCCAATCACTGTGTTTGCCTTTCAAAGATTATTGAGTGGTCTTGCAGTGACTTCAACCAGGTTCTTCAGTCCCATGAACTTTTATGTGTCCAGTTTGTTTGAACTTTATCTCCTCCTTGCTCTGGACTTTCCCACTGTTTTCAGGGATCTGGGATTCCTGAAGGCCAGTCTAACTAGCAAAGACTGAGACAATGCAGGCCTGGAGTATCTTGGCCTTTTCTATGTCCTTTGTCACCAGCAGCACATTCACACTTTCCCTAGTCTTCCTTTTGCTGCTGACATGCCTGTGGAAGCCCACCTTATTGTTGCCCTTCATGCACCTTCCAAGATTCCACCCCAGGTGCCTTTAGTTTTCCTAAGCCTGTCCTGCACTGTCCCTGCACACTTGAACACACATTTGTCCTGGGTCACCAAATCCTGCTTCCACCTCTTGTGTGGTTCCTTCACATGCCTGAGTTTTGTCAGGAGCTCTTTGTTCATCCATGCAGGCTTCCTGCTGCCTTTGCTTTACTTTCTGCATATGGGCATGACCAATTCTTGAACTTGGAGATGCTGATCCTTGAAAATCATTCAGCTCATTTGGACCCTCTTCTCTCCAGAACCATAGTCCGTGGCTTCCAACCAAGTCCCTGAACAGGCCAGAGTCTGTTGTCTTGAAGTCCAGTGTTGTGATCCTGCTATTTGCCTTGTTTCCTCCTATCAAGATACTGAACTCCATCATCTCATGGTCACTGCAGGCAAGGCTGCCCCCAACCATCATATCCCTGACCAGTTTTACCTTGCTTGCAAGTGTTAGGTCCAGTAGAGAGTCTCCCCTAATCAGCTCCTTGATCATTTGTTTCATAAGGTCATCACCAATGCACTCCAGAAATCTTCTAGATGTGTCCTGCTGTGTTGTCCCTCCAGCACATATCAAGGTGATTGAAGTCCCCCATGAGGACCAGGGCCTGTGAATATGAGACTTCTTCTGGTTGTCTGAAGAAGGCCTCATCTATTTCTTGTTCCTGATCAGGTAGTCTGTTGCAAACACCCACAACAACATGCCTATGTTGGTCTGCCCACTAATCCTAATCCATAAACTCAGAGGTCGCTTATCATCCATCCCAAGGCAAAGCTCCATGCATTCCATCCACACTCTCACACAAAATGCAACTCTCCCTTCTCTCCACCTCAGCCTGTTCTTCCTAAAGAGCCTGCAATCCACTGCAACACTCCAGTCACATAAGGTATTGCACAACATGCCAGTGATCCCAATGAGATTGCAACTATGAACACCTTTAATTCCTCCTGTTTCCTCCCTGTGCTGCATGCACTTCAGAAAGGCACTCAGTTGTGCACATTTCCCAGAAAAGCTATGAAAGCTTCCCCATAATGCTGTCCTGTAGACATTTCCTTAATTCTGTGCATGCGCTTGAGGTGGGCTCTTTTTAGCCATTTTCTTTTTTAAAATGTCTCACCTGTCCACATTACCATGCATGCTTTGCTTGCCGACCTGATCCACCACTTCTTGATTGTGGGCTGTCATGTTTGCCCCCATCATTCCTGGTTTAAAGCTTATGCCTTTTGTTATTAGTAGAAGTACTAGTACATAAAAGTAGAAGAGGCAAAGATAAAGGGAAGATCCCTACACTTTTGTAGTAAGTATGGATTATTTTTCCCTTCTCACATCTACATGAATCCATGATGCTAAACATGTACCTTTTACATTAGATTTCATATTTCAAAAAAAGGTACAGTTACTTATTTTCTTACTTGGCATGAACACTTTATTTCTGTCTGGCCATTTCTGAGTCTCTGAATCTTCATTTTCAACTGTGCCGGTGTCTGTACTACATCTTTGTTTTTCTTTTCTCACCTTTAAAAATTCTCTTCTTTTAGTTTTGCCCTTGTCAAAATTGTACTTTCCTGTTCTACTGTATTTATACCTCAGTCTTTTTAGTGCCTCTTCACATTCCAGGGATATGAGAATTTTTGCCCTTTCACAGTTCCAGAAATACAACCATGTCAGCTGAAGAAGGGCTTAAAGAGAAAGCCCAATCTATAATGTGTCCTTTTGTCAAGGCTTCTAGTCATTTTTCTCATCTTGTTATGTAGCTTCAGAGTTAAAGCAGATAGGGTCTAGAATACCTGTTTTCTCTGGTTTATTTCACAGGTCCCTTTGATCACCTGGTTTCCTTAAAAATACTTCCTTCTGCTGAAACTAATGCAGTTTAGTTGTTATGACAAGCTTGGATGACTACATACAATTCAAGGAGAGAAAAAGCTCTATGGGCTCTCTCTGCAACATGCTACTGACTGATCACAATTGTTCTTGAGTAAATTCTAAATTGTTACCATAAAGTTCCATTCCCTTACATTGTCTGGCACTGCTGTACTTCAGATAGTTCTCATTTCCCTGTTCTCTGTACCATCAAATTTATTTTCTGTGTCTCTGTCTTCCTCATTCTGTCCAGATGCTCTACTTACATGTATAACTAAGTAACATGACATGACTAATCACAAACCCATTCTCAATGTTCCACTTATTCCTCTGTGAATATAGTTTTAAATTTCTTTTTTCTCATTGCATGTTTATATATCAATCAAAAAGCTTTTAATTCCCTTGCCACTTGCCACCATAATAACTGAAGTTTAAGGGCATAGAGAATTCCTTTCTCAAAGAAAATACAGTAGAAACTCAAAAAGTGCAAAGAAGGACTTTGGGCATGGAACTGCTTCTTTATGAGGAGACCTAGATAAAATTAGGACAATGTTAATCCACCTGTACTGTTTCCGTGATATAAACTAACTCATTTAAAATGTAAACAAACTGGAGGATCAGAGGTTTTGTGGGTTTTTTTTCCTAATAAATGTTACAAAAATATGTTAAATAAATCCAAGGACAGGATTGTGTTTTTCTTTAGTTCTATAAGACAGAGGCTGACAATCTGATGGTTGTCTTTCTTCAAATGGTTAGTACCTATACACAGAATGGGCTTAGTTTCTACATATTCTGCAGCCCAAGGATATGAAATTGTGAAGTCTGCAGTATCTCCTCTAAAGATTGAACTAGTTTTGTTTCCTTAATATTCTGCTTCAGAGGTTCTATAATCTGTGGCTATAACCAGTACTATGTGTTTGTAACAAAAAGGAACGAAATGTAAAGGAATTTTGGGTTGATGCTTGCAAGTGATAAAGTAATTCTCACCTGTTATATTTTCTGTTTACACTGAAAAAAAGGAAATTTTGTCATTAGCTTCAACAGAGAGTTTCAGTCGTAGTACTTTTTGTTATGTTACCACTGGCTTGATTAGCCCATTGCTATTCTGCTTACCTTATGAGGCTTTATGCATATATTCATTTTCTAGTGGAACAGCAGGCTTCAGATAGCGCAGATAAAAAGATAAAGATGAAAACAAAAAACCCAAACTGACACCACCATCCCAAAAGCCCCAACCCTAAATCTCTACTACCTTCGTAACTCCTACAACAGCTTCATAAATACAGTCAGTGACTACAAATCAGCTTGGAAAAGATTGCTCTGTCCTGCTTCACAGAAGGTCACAGTCATTTTTTCTGGTTCTTTGCACTATATGCTTTGTGGTTTTGAAAGATTTTGGTTTCAATCAAAGCTGAATTTGTTCCTTTGCTTAGGAATGATATTTATACTGTTTTCAATTTCTGCTTAAGGTTCACTTCAATTAATTTCATAATGTAATGAAGAGGAAAAAACTTAGGCAAAGGATTTGAGTTCAGTATGCCTAAATATAAAATTATGAACTTGTATGTTTATGACATTCTCCAACTATTAAATTGTTAACTATTTGTGGCTGGTACCCTTTCATGCTCCTTATTAGATAATAACTGGCTCCAGGAATGAAAGTAGCACAAGAATAAAAAACAAAATCTGTGCAAAATCTGTGATAAGCATTATTGCTTCATCTCTGCTTTCTCTTGTTTAAATAATTTCTTTTTCTCTGAGTAACGGATGCGTCCATCCAAACCCAGAATTTTCAGTTGCAAAATAAAACTGTATTGAGTTCTTGATTTGAGCATATGACAGTTATTCTGAATACGGATTAAAAGTGAGATAGCAGGTCCATTTTGAGCAAGGTCTAGATGTCAGGGATCATGATCTATGCATTAATATGCTTATATCCTCTGACCAATGCTAAAAACTTTTTCAGACATGAGGTTGGTGTTTGTTGGGGCTGATGCTCACCAGAATACTTTTAATGAATTAAGAATGTTTCTTCACATCTTTATGTAAAATCCAGAACTTGTAAACATCTTGGTTTTGCCCAGACAGAACTAAGCAGATTCTGTTTTCTAATAGTGAATGCAATGGGGAACAACACTTTCTTTCTGTACTAAGTGGGTAGCTGAGATGTATTCTAAAATTCTTCTCTAGAGCTTTTCTGTGAGTGATCAGAGCTCTGTTGACTTTCCTAACCAACTGACACCACTACAGACCTCTTGTACAGCATGTGCCTCTTCCTTTGTTTCCATTTCTGACAGTGCTACTCTCTGTGAGTAAAAGTATTATAATGTGGCCCAACAGGGGCAGTTACTTGTATAAGAGGCATTTGGTACAAAGATCACAACAAATAACTATTTCTCAGCCATCTTTGCTTTCCAAATTAATAACCAAGCAATGAGTTTGTGTCCATACAGAGGAAATGGCAACAAGGAAGACAAAATCATGTAGGAAAAGAGCTCTAAAAAGACACTGTAACACCTGTGTCTCACAATGATTAGTGTTCTGACAAACAACCAGAAAAGTTGGCAGATAAAAGGCAAGAGGGAGGTCTGACTATCACTTGATGTTTTCCTCTGTTTTTAACACTGTTCTGTAGAAAAAGTAAATTAAGAATAATTTATTATCAGTGATAAGATTTAAATTCTATTCTTGTTTAATTGTGTTGTAAATAAAGCTATAAGTTTTCCTTTTCACATAAATGTTGCATTGGGGTTTTTAAGTGGTTTGGGGTGGGCAAAGAATTGAGTTATTTTGGTTTTGAATTTGCTTAGCTTTGTTAGTGTGATACAGTCATTAATTCAAAGGAGATAATGATAGAAAATAATAAGATGCAAATGCAGGTGCCCACTTTGACATGATAAACCTCTGCATAAGTGACTACTATAAACTGCATTAAGTACTAATGATGGATAAACAAGAAAAGGTTCAGAGTTTAGTTATCTGAACTGTTCAGATTTGCAGAATAGGTGTTATCTTCTGTTCATGAATTTAACAGACTTTGCTATTGACACTGCACGTAGTCTTCCCAGACCTGTCAAGTCAAAAGGACTGGTTATCAGCCTTGTATTTCTGGCTGTGGAATTGCTTCAACTTGTAGATCATGATAGGGTCATGGCCACATCAAACATGACTTAAGAAGGGAAAATAAAACTCGTTACGATTCAGATGCCTGAATGAATGCCACCATTGACTTCTCCAGCCTTTAAAACATTCCTTCAAAATATATTTTTCTGACTGTGAAGGGGCACAGTGTCACTTCACAGTAAGTGAACTGATTCTTAGTCCTACTCACTTTTCTTGCTGTACAGAACGGATATACATGCTGGGTATGGTACTGATTTCAACAATCCTCTGTTCAGTTTCTCTGTATTAAGAACCACTGAATAAGTTTCTTAGCCTAGCAGTAATAAAGAAACACAATTGCTGATGCCTGTATATTCTCTGCATAATTATTTAGTTTGTATCCCATATTTTTTCAGGTCTGCACTGGTTTCTCGTAACAGCTGACTCTTTGAAGTGAAGTTGGGGAATTCCTTCATTGCTCTGATATACTGTTCCTTAGGATTGCTCCAGTACTGGAGTGCCCAGTAGGCATCCATATTAACAATCTTTCCAGTCTTCTGTTCTTAGGGGGGAACTTCACTGTAAAGTGAATTTTACATGAAGGCTGAAGCACATTTGGAAGGAGGACTAGGAAACCAGGTCAACCTGTAATAGACATAGAGTATTAATAGGACTGATGAAAAGAAATGCTGGGAGCGCATCTGTCTTCCAAGCAGTTGTTATTCCATTGTGTATGAATGACGCTGCTGAATTCTGCTTCTAACACGTCTTCACAGACCAAGCTTACCAGAACCCGGAGCAGAAGTCAAGCATCTCTGTGTGAGTTATATGAAATGGTATTCCAGCTCTCTCTTCAACAGTTAGTATATAAAATAGTTAGATATAAAAAAGATCTAGGCAGACTGGGACCAATGCAGAAATGTGGGACGCATGTGTAGTAGGGTATATTTTGTGTGCAAGTAAAGGTTAAAGGATCAATCTCATTTTTTAATTGTTTTTATTTGTAAGCCAGTACTGTCCTTCAGATTGGCTCTGAGCAGCACTGTTACTTGTTCTAAATGAGTGATAGGAATGAAGATGAGGAAGGAAAGAACAAAGCAGGAATCTATTAAACTCAGTTCAGCACCTGTCAAGGGGCAATGGGAATGTGCACTTTTGCTATGTTTTTATGCAGGCATGTCATGATTTGCAGGTTCACCTAAAACTTTAAGTCTTCTGCTTAAAAGAGATCACAGATATCATCTTGTCTCTTGGCCAGCTGTATTGGAGCAGGAACTCCAAAAGCAGAGGTTCTTGTGAAAAATCAGACTAGCTATTTTGGTTCTTGTGAACAGTTCTCCACTTTGCCACTGCAGCAGTGAGACAAGATACTAGCAGCAGCCATGTGCAAAGTTCTTCTGTAGTAAGAGGTGCAGGTACACTGACTCTGCAGCTCAGCTTGAGGGCATAATGGTATGTGTTCTTTGGGATGTATCTTAACGTACATCAGTACATGTGGGTCTAGACTGCCTGAAACTACAGTGGAGGATGCTGACTAGACTTGACATTCTTTCCAGATGAGCACTCCCATGATGTCCAATTACACTCTCAGACTCCAAGCCAGAGGGGATGACTGGGGAATTTGGCCTTGAGAATGCCTTTGAGGGGGAATGTAAACAGCCTGAGTCAATGAGTTTTAAGCATACTAATACTAAAACTGGATTAATACTTTTTGGTTTTTCAATTTCTATCAAGAAAAAAACCTGATGAGTGACATCATTAAATATTATAGAACTCAGTCTACCTGGAAAACCTAAAATCCACCCTTCATCAAATTGCTTTTAGAATACTTATTTCTGCTCATTAATGGGTGAGAGATGACTTCAGTTAGATGCATTTTTTAATTTGATGTCTCTAAAAGATATGTCTGTGTGCAGCTCTGAGGGGTAAGATGTTTATTTTATACGAAACATTTTTGTCCTTTAATTTTTCAAATTACTCACATTTATCTGAACATGAAAAGTCATTTCCCTTTCCCTTTCCAGTTTTACTGTTGAATTTCCTGGCATTGGCTATTATTCAAAGCCATTCATTAGCTTTGAAAATTATGTAGAAATAACAGGATAAAGAAAACAAAGGCTGTTCTTTTCTGCTGAACTGTTAATCTTTTACTTCAAAACCAGTAAACTCTCATAGTACAAAATCACAAGTCAATCAGATCTTAAATATATTATTCCATTATTACTGTCTTTATCTTACTCCTTTTTGTTTTTAATTAGAAATCATCTTTTCAAACAGACTAAACTGGGCACAATCTGGGAAGAACACAGGGTATAGTGGGAGATTTTTTGGTATTATTTATGTGCTTTAAGAACTTCCATCAAGAAAAAAATAGGTATTTTGTAATTTAATACCCACGACCTTCAGTAAGACTCAGTTTCTGAATAAATAAGCTTCATTTTATATCATTATTGATCAATTATAATCTATTGAAGAAGAGGCCCATATTTATAATCAGTTTTCAAATGTTCCTTTAAAACCCTTCCACTTCAGTTCCTCAAGGGGGGGGGGGGGTGGTGGTGGTATCTAACATACTTGTCTTAGTCCTGTCTATTCAGGTTTGCACATACACCGGAGGAAATTAGTCAAATCTATGGGTGGGTGCTATCTGTGAGAAACTCCTTTCTGTTTTAAAGAAAGAGAGATAGGAGCTTTCACAGCATTAAAATTAGGTATTAAAATGTATTATACTTCAGAGAGTTAAGACACCTAAAGAAAATAAAGACAGCTATCAGCTAGGGTTAAAGTTAACTGCAAAAAGCAACAAAATAGATAGAACTCAACATGGCACTATTTAACACATTCATATTTCAAGATGAATTCCATATGACACGATTGTATGAAGTTTCCCTGTCTAAAAGACCTGAAATATATGTAAAAAGAGAGTGTGATGTTAATTACAGAGTCTAACTCTGTCTTTTTCTGTTAGCCCAAATTAAGTCACTGACACTATGGAAGATTCTTTACTGTACTTAATTAGAGTCCTATTCCTTTAGAGAAAGGCCTTTATTTTAAATTCTAAATTGGTGTTGTAGGGTTAGAGGGAAATTCAAATCAGACAGAGCTTCTATTTGTATATTGTTCTGCTTTAGAGATAATTGTTTCTACCTTTTTTTTTTTTAAGATTTAGCTTGATAAACAAAAAATATTTGGGTTTAGGGGAGAGACAGTGTGAAAATATAGGCCACTGACTATCTTATAAGCCCCCAACAAATACTTTAGTTACATTGGATGAGTGTAAATCAAGACTACGGAGCAGCTGAATGCTATGAAAGGTAAATACAATTTGTGTATAATAAAGCTATACAGAATGCAAATCAAATTATGAACTGGAAAAAGTGCAAGTGCTGACATCAGGCCACCTTGATATATTTACAAAATGTCTACAAATATAATCTATATAAATGGATGATAAAGGATTGTAACTCTGAATTTTTAAAATATAGCCACATTAAAAAGAATTTTGTACACTATAATTTCTATAACTGGCTTTTTCTAAAACAGGTGCCCAATTTATGTTTTTGCAGCAACGACACTGTTTTTCTCACTCAATTATTTTGATGCAATAGAACTAAAAATTTCTGAGTGGAAATTAGTATGGCCTATAATTTTTAATGGAAGAAGAAAAGGCAGAATAGTGTGTGTTTTTTAAAAGATCCCAAAATTTAGTATGAACACTATTATTGATTCAAAAGCACAGAACTTGCCAGGTTTTTGCTCTGCGACAACAACATTTTCTGTTTATGTATAGATTTGTTGAAACTTAGTACAGAAGCTTCTTAGCACCACACCTAAATCAAAAATTTATCATTGTCACACTTTTGCTAAGTTGGTAATTTAATTAATTATATCAGAATTATAACTACTTTTGTTTATTACACTGCCCACCTTCTACCTGTGGCCTATAAAATGGGTGGGTATTTTCAGAAGTTCCTAAGTGTTTAGTAGCACATCTTACTGACCCACCGGTGGATCTGGTGGTCTTAGATCAGTCCCTTCTTTTGGAAAAATCTCTCACAGGTAACATTCCCAAGAGAGTTCTTTAGGAGAGCCAGTAACAAAGCCCAGCTAACTGCTGATATGAGAATCTAGTTCTTAACTGGGAAAATGTAGAAAAGAAAGATCAGAGGTTTTTCTTTTCTCTGTACCATAAGGTAAAGTTTAGTGCAACTGAAAAGTACTCAATTCAAAATGATTGCAAGTTTATTAATATTTTCATACAGTATATACTGCAGCACTCATTGTCAAAGGTTATCCTTGAGTATAGCAAGATTAAAAGATGGATTACATATTTACCATAGCAGCTAGAATATCCTGTTATAATTTCTATTTAGAAGGATGTAAATACTTCATGATTAAGGGCTTAGGACTCTAAATATTAAGGGTTTGTATAAAAATCTTTCAGCAAGTGTAAGTTCTCTCATCTGTAAGTTTTTTTCCACCTCTTGTACCTGATAATTGTCATTGTTGGGAGTTAGGATCCTGAGCTGAATACCCCACAGATCTCATCCAGTGTGGTAATTGTTGTGCGACTGGATTTGAAGGAAAAGAATGAATGAAGAAGAATGACTTCCCGTTAAGCTGGGAATATAAAATACAGCAATTTTGTAAGAGCAGCATTATGTTTACCAGCTCAATATTTGAACAGAATAGAGGCAGAAGACTGTCAGGAGGAAAAATGTATTACCTGTCAGAGCTATTTTTGGCTCAGAAGATTAATCAGTAGATTATATCAAGAGCAGGAAAGAGAAAGAATTTAAAAACAATAAACAAAACGATGTAGATATTATATATTGTCTAAATAAATATGTCTGCTCATCATGAGGACTGGCAATCCTTATAGAAATAATAAGTGTGTATAGATTACATATGGATGTGAAGAGAAGGTGTTGCAAAGAGATGCTGAACTATTATAACATTAAGAGGCCGTCCTGGTTTCAGCTGGGATAGAGTTAATTTTCTTCTTGATAGCCGGTATGGAGCTGTGTTTTGGGTTTAGGATGAGAACAATGTGGATAACACACTGATGTTTTGGTTCTTGCTAAGTAGTGCTAAGCTGTTGCTAAATAGTCGCTAAGTAGTGCTTACACTGGTCAAGGACTTTTCAGCTTCCCCTGCTCTGCCGGGTGCCCGGCGGGCTGGGAGGGAGCACAGCCAGGGGGGCTGACTCAGACTGGCCAAAGGGCTATTCCATACCATATGACCTCATGCTCAGTATATAAACTGGGGGAAGAAGAAGGAAGGGGGGGGACCGTTCGGAGTGATGGCATTTGTCTTCCTAAGTAACCGTTACGCGTGATGGAGCCCTGCTTTCCTGGGGATGGCTGAACACCTGCCTGCCGATGGGAAGGAGTGAATGAATTCCTTGTTCTGCTTTGTTTGCGTGCGCAGCTTTTGCTTTACCAATTTAACTGTTCTATTTTATTTTTCTTCAATTATTAAACTGTTCTTGTCTCAACCCACGAGTTCTCCCTTTTACCGTTCTGATTCTCTCCCCCATCCCACCGGTGGGGGGGAGTGAGCGAGCGGCTGCATGGTGCTTAGTTGCTGGCTGGGGTTAAACCACGGCAGAGGCTTACTTTGTAGCAACATGCATTAATGTAAAACCAATTCAAGGCCACGTAACTATGAGGGAAAGGGTCTTCCTACTGTGGCCTTAAAGCCTGGCTTCATTCCACTGGTTATAAGAACCTAACCGTGTTACTCAGGTTAACATAGACTTGTATAACTGGAGGAAATCCTGATCTCCAAGTGTAAAGCCACATAAAACGTGAATCGTCTTCCAGAAATACCTGCCTCTTTCTATTTGTTGTAACAATAACTAACAAAGATGTTACCAGTAACTCTGATATGTTAGTTAGGTTTCTAAAACTGCAAGGTGTGAATTAACATACTTTTGTATCTATATTTTGTTATAATAAAGTATGGTATACATATATATATGTTAAATGTGAGCTTTATCCTATTAGCTTTGTGAAAGCTGAAGATAGTACTTCAATATTATTAGCTATATAATAGTGAATAAAGATGGAAAATTGCTGTACTTTTCTGCTTTTCATTTTCGTTTTGGGATACTTACACACATAGCTGTTCTGTTTGGGGCTGATACTGATATCCCTCATTCATGTCCCTTCTCTTATTCATGTAAATAGCCCAGGATTTTTGAGAATCGGGCCTTTTGTTTGATCATTCATTCCACAAAGCACTGGGTGTGATTACTTTGATGAAGAGAGACGAGAATTGATTCTGTGCCTGATCAGCTATTTCATCAGTCATAAGAAACAACACTTACTGGATCATAAGTATAGGAAGAATGAACTGCAGTGGAAGCCTTGACTTGTTCTGTTTCATGTTCTTGTCCTGGGCAAAAGGTAACTGTGGGTAGTGTGCAAAATTAAACAAAGTGATACATACTGTTTCTCTCTCAAATATTTTCCAGGTGTATTGTTGCTTTTGGCAGTTTAGAGTGAATTAAAGTTCTTTATAATTGCTCAGTGCTTCTGCTACTGAAAATGCTTTGAATTGCTTCATTTTAATCACGATCTGAAATGTCTGAAGATGTATTTTTACACATATACACACAAACAAAGACATGCTTCTCCCTTTACTGATCAGAAGATACAAAAAATGAAAAGAAAGCTCTTAGGAAAAAAAAGTTAAAAATAAGAGCAATGTTAAGAAATACATCTGACACATGCATTCATTTCTTTCTCTCTCCTTGGCTGTATACTAATGAACAGCTACAGAGGATAAGAGGCTGAATTTTAAAATATTCAGCAAAGCTCCCCAACAAGCACAAAATTGTAAACCCATGCAAAAACTATCTGATCACAAAGATGTTGAACTTTAAATGTCCAAGAGCACGTCCAATACCTATGAAAATTGCCCATTTATAGGAAATGTATTTAAATTGTCTTTGTCCAGGCCGAATACAGGGAAATGGTAGTTGAAGGAGCATAATTATGTTAAAATGATTCAAGAAGGGTGACAGTCTTTCATGAAGCCTAATCAGTAGCTTGGCTGTATCTATGGGCACAGAATGGTCAGGAGCAATCTACTGAACTGCTAGTCCTCAATTATCATCATCTTTGACTTGTTGCCCAAGTACATGCAGTATTCCAGGGTCAATGCTTATGCAATCTGGATTCCTGTGTGACTTACCATCTTTGAGGACATTCAAATACCATTTTTATTGTCTTTTCACCTCCTTTTATACAATTCTGCATTTTAATAGTTAAACAATACAAAAAATCTTGCCACAGGATGACCCAATCCAACCTCCTTCACTATGGTTTTAGATTGCTAGATTATTCCATTCCACACTTATTTAATTTGTGATCTGCAGCATTAGGTCAAAAGAAATACTCAGTTCTTCAGTTGTCTTAGAGGCATGTGGTTATTTTCTTAATTGTATTTTTTGGGCAAATCCAGTTTAGAAAATAAATTATTTTAATCAGTGTTGTAAAATTACAGACCTGAGTTGTATGATTAGGCTTTGTAGATGTGTGCTATAGAGTGTACATTGTTTAACTTTATCATAGAATCATAGAATGCTTTGGGATGGAAGGGACCTTTAAAGATCATCTAGTCCATCCTCCCTGCAATTGGCAGGACCATCTACAACTAGATCAGGTTGCTCAGAGCCCCATCCAGCCTGTCCTTGCATGTTTCCAATGATGGGGCATCTACCACTTCTCTCGGCAACCTGTTCAAGTGTCTCACCACCCTCACAGTAAAGAATTTCTTCATTATATCTAGTCTAAATCTACCTTCTTTTAGTTTAAAACCATTACCCCTTATCTTATTGCAACAGGCCCTGCTGAAAATTTTGTCCCCGTCTTTCTTATAAGCCCCCTTTAAGTACTGAAAGGCTGCAATAAGGTCTCCCCACAGCCTTCTCTTGTCCAGGTTGAACAACCCCAGCTCTTTCAGCCTTTCCTCATAAGAGAGGTGCTCCATCCCTCTGATCATTTTTGTAGCCTTTCTCTGGACCCTCTCCAACAGGTCTATGTACTTCTTGTACTTAAGACCCCAGAGCTGGAGACAGTACTCCAGGTGGGTTCTCACCAGAGCAGAGTAGAGGGGCAGAATCACCTCCCTTGACCTGCTGGCCATGCTTCTTTTGATGTAGCCCAGGATATAGTTGGCCTTCTGAGCTATGAGTGCACATTGCTGGCTCATGTCCAGCTTTTCGTCCACCAGTACCCCCAAGTCCTTCAGGGCTGCACACAATCCCTTCATCCCCCAGCCTGTATTGGTGATGGGGATTACCCCGACCCATGTGCAGGACCCTGCACTTGGCCTTGTTGAACCTCATGAGGTTCACACAGGCCCACCTCTCAAGCTTGTTCAGATCCCTCTGAATGGCATCCCGTCCCTCAGGCATGTCGACTGCACCACTCAGCTTGGTGTCATCTGCAAACTTGCTGAGGGTGCACTTGATCCCACTGCCTTTGTCTCTGATGAAGATACTAAACAGTACTGGTCCCAATATGGACCCCTGAGGGACACCACTTGTCACCAGTCTCCATCTGGACATCGAGCCATTGACCACTACCCTCTGGATGCGACCATCCAGCCAATTCCTTATCCACCGAACAGTCCACCCATCAAACCCATATCCTTCCAATTTAGAGAGGAGGATATTGTGGGGGACCATGTCAAAGGCCTTACAGAAGTCCAGATAGATGACATCCATAGCTCTTCCCTCGTCCACTGATGTAGTCACTCCATCATAGAAGGCCACTAGGTTGGTCAGGCAGCACTTGCCCTTGGTGAAGCTGTGCTGACTGTCCCAAATCACCTCCCTGTCCTCCATGTGCCTTAGCATAGCTTCTAGGAGCTCCATGATCTTCCCAGGCACAGAGGTGAGGCTGACAGGTCAGTAGTTCCCAGGGTCCTCCTTTCTATTCTACCCTTTTTAAAAACGTGTGCAATGTTTCCTTTTTTCCAGTCACCGGGGACTTCGCCTGACTGCCATGACTTTTCAAGTGTCATGGTGAGTGGCTTAGCAACTACATCAGCCAATTCCCTCAGGATTCTGGGATGCATCTCATCAGGTCCTATAGAGTCCTCTAATAAAGGAATTAAAGTTTTAATAGAGAAACTATGAGTTGAAGCACCTTAATCGTGACATTGTCTGATCTCGTGGCCTCTTCAGACCTTTCAAACCTGTAATGTGTTAAGGGATAGTTACTGCTCTAAGTAATATGCTGAAGTGCTTATAAACATTTCCTCCAACCCAATTTCCTCAGACATACATTACGCTGGATAACGCCTAACAGTTCAATAGCCTCTAGGAGTTACTTGGCACAGTTGTTCATATGTGCATTCATTCAAGAAGATGTACATTGTGAGGATGATTAATACATCATTTATAGTACCAGGGAAAGGTCAGTCATAGATCACAGCAAATCCCTGTGCTAGCAGTAAAATGAATAACATTTACATTTTAAAAAGAAAGTATTTTATAAACATGTAGAATTTGATGGTAGCAGTACCCTGTTGTATAGTTCTTTTGCAAGGAGGTTAATGTATTGTCCAGTATAGATTATGCGAGGTACAACAACATTTTTAACACATTTAAAGGATTTTTCATTCATCTCTCCTTACAACTAAAGTGCCTTTGTAAGGGCAAAGGTGCTTTAGCAGGAAATGTAAAGACACCATAGTCCAGCAGCAGCTATTTTTTTTAGTTTAATTATATTTTGGTAATCCCTTAGCTATTCCATAAATATCACAATCTGATCTCCTGTGTGAGGAACCAGCTCCTTCATAATGATATACATGGAATAAACATTCTATCTTTATTAATTTATGTCTATAAGGAAATTATAAAATACTTTCATTGTTATCTTTTTTTTTTCTTAATTATGAAAAAATAACCAGACTGTGTTAGAAATCATGTGAAAGAGAAAGGAACAAATGCACTTTTTTCTGGCTTGTTATACAACCATGTTTGCTGTCAGCCTCAAGATGGATTCTCAATGTTCCTTGCAAAAATAGAACAAGGTGCTATCCATATTTCTCTTCCTTCACCTGCTACTGAAGACCTGTGGAACCTATTAGATTTGATCAGCTTATTAATTTTCCCATGTCTTAGTATTTCTATCACACTTTGCACACTAAGGATTTGAGTACAGCTGAGACAGTACCACAATATAAAATCAGGATGATGAATAGTCTCAAGTCTGGCCCTTATTATCCTGTCTCAAGTGCATTCAATATCTTGAAACCATCACATTCAGAAAGTTTTGAGATCAAAGAAATCAATAAAGTACAGTAATCAAAACAAACTCAGAAAGGATCCTAGTGTATCACCCATACCTCTTTTTCCCTGGTTATTTCATGTCCTCTGGCCCCAAAACTTGGAAAATCAGAACACTCTAATAACTAAATTTTGCAGCCTTTTTTAACCATCCATTTCTCTCTCTGTTGGCTTCTCACCCTACTTGTGCCCACAGATAAAGAGCATCAAGCTGCTGTGCATGGAGCAGGAATAGTTTTATATACATAAATCCTTTAAATCTGAGAAAACACACGTGAGTTTTTTAACCACACATTTGTGTTTGTTAAATAATTTAATACCTTAAATATAATTTAAAATATTTTGGTCAATTCAAAATTTAACAATCTGTTATTTGTGTTCTCTTCCTGTATTTAATATACTGACTTGAAAAGCCACTACACTACTGTTGATGAATTTATATGTAATATAAAACTTTATTGCTACAATGCCTTGAAGAGCTACAAGAAGATGGACTGTGTACTTCCTAAAAATTATTTCTATGCATTAATTATGTTTATAAACTCATCCATAAGAACAAATTACAAAACAAAAAAAAATATTATTTTCTTTTGGTATTTTCCTTACTCTAGCTAACTTTTCTTACATTGAGAAAAAAGACAGGAAAGAAATGTAAAATTCTGTTCAATCATTATTTCAGTATACTGGAGTTCATCTTTGTAGACACCCCACACATCACTGTGAGAAATATCAGACCTTAACTCCTCTGTTGGTCAAAACCTCATATTCACAGGCACTATGTGGGAGTTGTACATCAACAGTTCTTCAGTGACTCATATGCAGCCACAGAGTTACAAAGGCTCTTTATACCTGTCACACCAGTCTGCCCTCCCTGTTGTCCAAATCAGAGGATTCATCAGAGTTCTTTGTGGCTTTTCAGACAAAGCACTTTGGATTCCCTCACACTGAAAACGGACTTTGTGCATAAAGAGGGAGAAGTCTCTTTTTCTATCTTATATTCTTCAATTAAAAAAACAATCTTTAATTCATGGTATATTTGAAGAAACACATAGAAAGTTGAATAAGATTAAAGCAAATAGGTCTATTGTTTACATAATTTATAACCTTCTATCAAAGTCCCACGTAGGCCTTCAGCTGAATGCAGTATTGAAACAAAATCATCAGTCTTCAGTTGTTCTTGAGTCCCACTGTACAACTGGAGGTAGCTACAGCAGAATTTCCAAGGTGTAGCTAGTGAATGAAAGAATTACAACCTTAGAACATGAAAGGGAGAAAAGAAAATCCTCAGAGATGCTAATTGAGAATTTCAGCTTTATACTGTGCTCAGATAAGAGCTAAGAATATCAACATGCTGATAAGACATTTCCCCAAATGCCGGGTTATTCATACTAACCACATTTTAAGGGCCAAATTGTGTTTTTAGTTAAATCCATGGATCTTTGAGTTTACTTTTTGAATGAATGCATGTAGGTTAAATCATCTTTTTGGGAGGACAACATGAAACAGGAAGGTCAAATCATAGTATTCATAGAAAACTCACAGATAGACCAGATCTCATTAAGATCTAATTTACATCAATTTTTCCTTCCCCCTGCCTCCAGTTACCTGTCAGTACAGATTTAGTGTACTATATACATTAATAAGTATTAGATTTCTGTACACAGAGAACCAAACTGTAATATCATAAAAGGAAAAAACAGTGAGTATTAAACATGTCCTTCATCATATAACAGACCCTTCAGTTGACTAACAGGCCAAATAATCTTCTGTTGTTAGAGATACAGGACCTGACTAATGAGAAATCTGCATCTTCGATATACAACTACATATTCCACAGAGAAGTACGGTCATCTGTTATGCAGATCAGGATTTGCTTGAGAATGTATTCCACAGTGAAGAGAGATTCAGTGTAGAAAGGAAGAGCAATGCTAGGAGTAACTTTGTAAAAAAAAAAAATAGAATAAATTATACCTTCTGAAACAATTCTCTTAACTGCAACAGCTTTAGCATATGCTCAAATACACATACACTCTCCATGTCAGCAGTGCAACACTACTTCTTCCTGATAATTTTTCTACCTGCACCTGAATTAAAAATGTGAGATATACAGTCTTTAGACATAAAGGTCTTCTACATTTAGGCTTGGTATTGTGATAGACCATGTCCTGCTGTAATCACCTAAGCAACGTTCCAGAGACACAATTTTTTTTTTTCCTGATTAATAATGCTGGAAAAAAATTAGACACTTTCATTTTTTCCACTGCAAAAGTATTTTGCTTTATCACAATCTTGTAAACAATTGTATGGTTTATCTGAGTGGAACGTAGTAAGTATTTACAATCTTTTTTACACTTAACTAGCTCTCACAGTTGATTAATTGCAACTTATTAGAATAACATTAGGTTTTTTGAAAACATTTCTCTTGACAATCTCATTAGCTTATTTAGAGATATGACAAGAGTTCTGAAGATGGAAGAACAGTAGATGACTGAAGAGTCATACCAACACCAAGAGGAGTCTGTGTGACTCTGCTCTTTGCTAAGGAGAATAAACCACCTGTTAGAGAGGAGCAAGAGACTACAAGATTGTGCTGCCTAACAGAGGCAAAGATATGAGCTACAAAACAGGAGGGAAAGGATTCTGAGGAGTGAAAATAAAAATCCACTATTTTTTCTTCAGACCACAACAAATGACACTTGAGGTTTCCCCAGTGCAGCAGATGAAGCACGACTGAACACCTCAGCAAAGTGATGGCTCAGATGGTTTTCAGTTGCATTCACTTGATCCTTCAGGGAAGACAGCACAGGGAACAAGATAATGAAATCTACAGATGCATCCAGGACAGGTGTTATTTAAATTGTACGCATATCTATTGAGACACGGAACGAATGGATGTACTCTCTGAGAGCAGTTGACATTGTGCCTCTTTGGGGTTTGAGCTGGTGCAGCTGAGAAGAGGAACTATAAAGCAAAAGAACTAAGGAGAAGACTGAGTAATAGACTGAAATGATTCCTATGCATTTTTAATATGTAGAGAGAGGTAAACAAAACTATAGCAACACCCAATCCAATACCAACAGATAAGAAGGAAGGATACTAAGAACAGAAATAGTGCTCACATTGATCAAATTACTCACAGTAATCAAGTGGTTCTGACTATGCCTAATGTTCTTAGGACGCTTAGTGTGATCTAAAAGAAGCATCATAAATATTTGTACCCTAAAATGTCAAGAACTTGGCCGATGAAATGAGAAATTTGAATTTACAATGTAGGATGTGAAATCGGATACTATGAAGTGGAAATACGGAAATAAGAGAGATTGGCAGCTGTAAATGGTTCACACTAGTAAAAGACACATGAAGCTGGGGACAAAAAAAGTGTAGCAGAACAGTATTCTTTTACCTATACGTGAAACTCTAAGAAAACAAGAGATAACATTGGTAGAATATCTGCTCGATTAAAATTCTCTTTGAAAAAGGATAATATTACCATATTGAAATTGTATCCTATGGACATAAAAACAAGTTATCAGGGAAACTTCACCTAACTGGACCAGAAATGATATCGAAAGTATGCTGGAAAAGCAAAAATATTGAAGAGGTGGAAAAAGATCAATTAGAGCTATAATGGGCCATTTGATGGAGATTGGGAGGACAGAGGTCCTCCCAATGTAAAAGAAGATCAGGTTCATGACCACCTGAGGAACCTGAGCGTACATAAGTCTATGGGTCCTGATGAGATGCATCCCAGAGTCCTGAGGGAATTGGCTGATGTAGTTGCTAAGCCACTCACCATGACACTTGAAAAGTCATGGCAGTCAGGCGAAGTCCCCGGTGACTGGAAAAAAGGAAACATTGCACACGTTTTTAAAAAGGGTAGAATAGAAAGGAGGACCCTGGGAACTACTGACCTGTCAGCCTCACCTCTGTGCCTGGGAAGATCATGGAGCTCCTAGAAGCTATGCTAAGGCACATGGAGGACAGGGAGGTGATTCGGGACAGTCAGCACAGCTTCACCAAGGGCAAGTGCTGCCTGACCAACCTAGTGGCCTTCTATGATGGAGTGACTACATCAGTGGACGAGGGAAGAGCTATGGATGTCATCTATCTGGACTTCTGTAAGGCCTTTGACATGGTCCCCCACAATATCCTCCTCTCTAAATTGGAAGGATATGGGTTTGATGGGTGGACTGTTCGGTGGATAAGGAATTGGCTGGATGGTCGCATCCAGAGGGTAGTGGTCAATGGCTCGATGTCCAGATGGAGATTGGTGACAAGTGGTGTCCCTCAGGGGTCCATATTGGGACCAGTACTGTTTAGTATCTTCATCAGAGACAAAGGCAGTGGGATCAAGTGCACCCTCAGCAAGTTTGCAGATGACACCAAGCTGAGTGGTGCAGTCGACATGCCTGAGGGACGGGATGCCATTCAGAGGGATCTGAACAAGCTTGAGAGGTGGGCCTGTGTGAACCTCATGAGGTTCAACAAGGCCAAGTGCAGGGTCCTGCACATGGTTCAGGGCAAGCCCTGTTATCAATATAGGCTGGGGGATGAAGGGATTGTGTTCAGCCCTGAGAGAAGGACTTGGGGGTACTGGTGGACAAAAAGCTGGACATGAGCTGGGAATGTGCTCTCGCAATGCAGAAGGCCAAATATATCCTGGGCTGCATCAAAAGCAGCGTGGCCAGCAAGGCGAGGGAGGTGATTCTGCCCTTCTACTCTACTCTGCTGAGTCCCTACCCGGAGTACTGTGTTGTCCTGGTTTCAGCTTGGATAGAGTTAATTTTCTTCCTGGTAGCTGGTATAGGGCTATGTTTTGGAGTTAGTATGACAATAATGTTGGTAACACACTGATGTCTTAGTTGTTGCTAAGTAGTGTTTACACTGGTCAAGGGCTTTTCAGCTTCCCATCCTCTGCCCAGTGCACAAGAAGCTGGGAGGGAGCATAGCCAAGACAGCTGACCCAGGCTGGCCAAAGGGCTATTCCATACCATATGATGTCATGCTCAGTATATAAACTGGGGGGAGTCGGCTTGGGGGCAGCAGTCTCTGCTCAGGAACTGGCTGGGCATCGATCAGCAGGTGGTGAGCAATTGCATTGTGCATCACTTGTTTTGTATATATTCTATTATTATTATTATTACTACTATTATTATTACTATTATTATTACTATTATTACTATTATTACTATTATTATTATTATTATTATTATTATTATTATTGTTATTATTATTATTATTATTATTATTTTCTCTTCCTCTGCTGTCCTATTAAACTGTCTTTATCTCAACCCACAGGTTTTACTTTTTTTTTTCCGATTTTCTCCCCCATCCCACTGTGGCGGGGAGTGTGAGTGAGCAGCTGTGTGTTGTTTAGTTGCCAACTGCGGTTAAACTATGACATGTCTTTCTTGTACTGAGGGCTTCAGAGCTGGATGCAGTACTCCAGGTGGGGTCTCACCAGAGTGGAGTAGAGGGGCTGAATCACCTCCCTCGACCTGCTGGCCACACTTCTTTTGATGTAGCCAAGGATACGGTTGGCCTTCTGGGCTTCAAGTGCACATTGCCGGCTCATGTCAGTTTTTCATCCACCATTCATGTAATGTGGTTTAATTGGAAGCTGAAAGGATTTTATCAGAAATTCTAACTGAGAGTGTTCTTTTAACAAGTTCATATTGAAATCAACCAAGCTTTCTTCCTCTATGTTTATTTACTCTTCTCTTTTTTTTTTTTTTTTAAATGAGTATTCAGGTATTCCAGCGTTATTGCAAAATACACATTAATCTACTAAGTGTGGTTTGGCTATCAAGACTGAAACAAATCTCATCAATTTAAAATCTTGCAATATAGATATTTTTAGTCCAATACAAGGAATCTTTTCTGATTTAAAGAAAACAAAACAAAACAAAACAAAAATCAAAAGGAGTTGAATTCAACATTGCAGTCAAGTAGAAATTTCTAAAATTAACTTTCTCTGAATAATCATGTTACTAAACTCTATGATCTACTGGGACAGATCAGTCAATCTTCGTCAACACGACTCAGTCTGAATTCCATGGTAATTTCAAGCTGCTATTCCCAGAAAAAGCCCACCACAAATTTCCTCCTTTCATTAAGTTCTCATTGCCTAAGGGGAGATTTCAAGGAATTTGAAGTGGTTAGACATTTAACTTCTGAAAAACAATAGAAACATCAGTGTCTATTGCTTAAATCCTATCTCTGGTTTTGAAAATCTAAGGGTTTTTTTCTTCCATGCAAATACATCTGTGGACCATTAGCCATAATTTACCTAATAATTGTACTGGAAGTGCAATTTTTATTTTAACTTAAAAATTTAAGAACAGATCTTATCCTGTTGTTTGAATGAAGTATCTGAAGTACTTACTGAAGCAGTTTTAACGTAATATTACAGTGTAGTTTTATTTTTGTTTCACAAGTTTTTCTTAATTAACATAGCTGGCACTTGTTCAGGATGAAAGGTTTCTCTTTGCAAAGACTTGTGAGACAAAGGAAGAGCTCTCAAGTAACATATTCTTCTCTGAAATATTCCTGAACAGAGTTAATTATCCTTAATACTGTGTTCAGAAACTTTCTGGGAAATCCTTTAAAGTATGAAGGCTGAAAACCAACAGAGTGAATCTTAGGTTGTAAGAGTCATTTTTTTACACATACATACTTAAACTTTTACCTCACTGTCTGTGAAATTTATGGATGTGAATCAACAAAACAGGCCTAAGTGAGATTAGTGTCAGGGTTTCATATGGTAATAACATTTTCCATGATCTAAAAATTTAGCTATAACTGCGCTTTATGAGTATTCAAGGTTATTATTAGCTTTTACTGACTATTCTTTTTGTAAGCTAGGTGTTGTACATCAGATAGGCACACCTTAGGGTATTGTATCTGATCACTGTAAAGCTTTTGTGCTGGTTAAGACAGTGTTTTCATCCTCTAAGTGACTTACATATATTTCTGTTCCTAAACAGTGTTACAAATTTCAGTTTTTCATTGGGTGCTTTCTTTTCATTTATGTTTTGCTTGGATTACAAACTTGTGTAATGTTTTTTCAGCTACTTCTTAAAATTAAGTAGGTTGCATAAATTAACTAGATCAATAAAATGCCACCATAGGACTTCACCAAGACAATTAACAATTAGTCTAAATGTATGTAAATTCCATAGCAGAATTGCAGTAAGAAAGCAGAACTACCAAATGCTCATGTAAAATACTTGGAACAAAAAGTTCATGAGCAATACAAAGACTTAGATTTGGGTTTTTTTTTGGCTCAGGATATTTTTCTAGTAGCACTTGCTACAATGTAATTCAAAGCTGACATAAGATTGACATAGCAGTCTGTTGATAAGATCACAAAATTAGAGCTTTAAGTAAGGAAAATTAAAGAAAATTGTCCATGGGCATTCATAAACAGGAAAAGAAAACTCAGCTCATAGCAAAATATTGTTTTATTTTGTAGCAGCAGAAAGGTTTTGGCATTGCTTATTATGAAGCAAGCTTATGTAAGCAGGATGTTTTGTTCATAATTCAGATAAGGTGACTCTTCATACTGAGATAGTTCATTAACTATTGCAATCAAATGATGTACAACACTCAGAAGTATACTTGCTGACTAAAACTGATCAAACAGTTTGTATGATAAAGCTTAAAATTTTTCATCCAGTAAGTTTGTTCTAAGATTTTCTTCTTGCTTGTTTGCACATCTATTTCCTCTTAAAATATTTAGTCTGCAATAATGCAAATTTCCTTGACAACTTAGCTGACTTATAATATTCTGCTACAGTTTTCAAGTGACAAAAAATATTTTTACTAATCTAGCAGCTGGCTGAATGAGCTGCAGGTTAGTATTCCAGTGATACTTAACAACACAGTTGAGAAGAATCATATCTTCAAGGGCTTGCATTTTTCTTCCTGACATCTTGCAGTAACATCTACTGAAAAAGAATTACATTACGTGGTTCCTCTTGTGAAAACTAAAGCTTCTGTTTCATAAGAAACATGAATATAAGCAAAGCATAACAGAAAAGAAAATTTGTCGTGACTCTTTATACTCAACTGTAATAAGTTTTATCCAAGGCTTCAGCCTTCCTTTTTGGGAATATTATCATATTCTCTTTGAATATGTACTTAGACAACTGATAAAATATGCAAAGTTACTGTATACATTTTGTCTTAGGATGTTCAGCAAAAAAATAATTAGTACGCTATGGAAAAATGCATAAATAATAACAGAATACAACAGAGGACACCAGTTTCAAAGATACCATGGCACAGTGTCAAGTACTTTATGTATAACATGGAGGGGGCTTAAGTGGTTTCACTTCATCCTGTTGTATAGAATCAGCTTGTGTGCTACATATGCAGAAAGACAGAAAAATGCAGCTGGAGCTAAGGAATATGGAATTTTCTTAAAGCCATTTGGCATTTCAGACATGCTTGTAGCTTTTAACTAAAAGGGGGAGCTGGATATATGCTGATAACTTATAAAAGCTAAATTTATAGTAGTATTGACAAAGCTACTCCTATAGCTTGGACCACGCTTGACATAACACTGTAGCAGATATGTATGCTAGATTTCAATTTACTTTAAATACCTTAAAGCATAAAAATGCACAGTAGTCGAAGGTAGAAAGCATACCAGATATATATCCAGAAGAGAGTTTTATCCAACTGAATATACACCCTAAAAATTCTGGGAGATTACAAAGCTGTGCAAATATTTTATTTCATATAAAGAGAGATGACAATTTATTAATTATTTTACATGATATGTGGTGAATACAATTTTGTCTGTTGTTTGTTTTATTCTTAGTTTGTGCCCATCACTATAGCATCTGGAAACCTGATTACTTTCATGGCATGGTTTGTTTCTTCAATGATTTAGGCATTTATGCGATTATAATTTTCATTAGTAAAGAAGCGGTCTGTGGGAAAACATGAAAAAGGCAGTCAGTACAATGAGTAAGTTGCACATAAAATGCCCTCAGTACATACAAATAAACTGCACATAAAATGGCTTCCTTTCTTTACTGAGTTCAGAGCCATCAGTAATGTAAAGGTTCAAAGGCATAACAGAGTCACCTACTTGCTACACTCAAATCTAATAAAATTGCTCTCTGCTAACAATCACATCAGACCTAACTATAATCACCTCCTCTCTAACACCAACTTTTTATAACTCACACAGTGTTCATCTCCTAAAGGATAAAATACACTTTACTGTGCCTTTTTTCTGATCAAGATTTCAGCTACCTTCAGGGCTGCTATAAATTCTGCATTACAAATGAGAAGAAAAGATAGGAAAGGAGCAGCTTAAATATCTCCTTATTCTAAATAGAGAAAAATCACCCCACCCCGAAAAAAAATCTTACTGCTCAGGAACAGCTAAGTAAATAGAGGAAATCTCCATTTTATACCTAAATGTACACCTCTTAGGTGGCAGCCCAACTTTCTTCCAGTTTTCAAGTAACCTGACAGCTAGCATCAATGTTAACATGAACATTTCCTACTAAGCTCTCTCCCTTCGTCAATATTATGGGACTGCTTGAAGATTCTTTTTTTTTTAATAGCTAAATATTTGTTCCTATGATTTATGTTATTTCTCCTGTGAGTGTTAAGAACATCAGCTGTCTCAATAAGCTTTCCATGCCTCTCATCAATCACTAAAGATGAAAGAAAAAGAAAACCACAAAAGAATGGTTTCTAAATCCTTTAGTCCTATCATCTTTTAAGTCTCTTCACCGCAATCAACTCCATACATACTACCGCTTTGAAGTAGTTGTTTCTTACTAAATGTGAGACAACATTCATCATACACATAAAGGGACTGCATGATTATATGGGGGTTTTATATCCAAAGATCTTTTCTTATGGGAAGAATATAAACTACAATCACTGGCCCACTGATTCTTCCAAAGTAAAGATACCTTGATGGTCTGAATGCCAGTCATATTCTTACCAATAGAGTAAAAAACCAAAACCAAAACCAATTTTTGGTAGTATCTAGATGCTTTAAATTATCACAGAAAACAATATTTAGTATGGATACATGGTTACGTCTTCTGAAAACTAAATACTCTAAACCCAACCGCTTTTCCAAAAATTTTGAGTAAAATATCTTAGAAAATAAATGGTCCTAGTTTTGCGTCAGAAAATCACTACATTGCTTATATGCTTCCAAAAGCTTTCATTGCTTACAAAAATTGTTTGTGATTCTAATATATTCATTTTGTCAAATTAAGATTTCGAAAACTTGTCTGACTTCACTCTTGCTGAAAGATTAGTTTCAAACCTTCAACAATCACTGAGCTAACACTTACAACTGCTTCTCTGAGTGGCTACATGGCTTCTATCATAAGCACATATTTATCTTCACAATGCAGATGTCAGAGAAGAAAGTATTAACATCTCATTTTAATAATGGAAGACTAGCACACAGAGAAGTTGTTCAAAGAGAGCTGAACCATTGCATCATATGGCAGTGTTATAGCCCAAGAAACATTCTTCACATTCCAGTTAATAAGAACTAGTATAACAGCTCTCTGGCTATTGACTAGGTAATTCATACTGATATTGTGGAGTTGTTTAATCTCATTTGATCAGAAGTGATTTTACTCTAAGCTACACATATGTAGCTATATACTACAGTTTTAAGCTTGCACTGACCTTCAAGGAGCAAAAACATGGTGCTGTAGAAATGGTCCTTTATTCTTTACTGTGACAGAGACATTAATGTAGTAAATAAAGCAAATAAGTACGTTTTTTTGTACTGAATTTTTGGGTATGCAGTTCATAGGTTTTTTCTGTAGTCAAACAACATGCATGTGTAAATTTTTAATATAAATTTGTGTTAACATTGTGTATGAGGGTGGACTGTGCTTTTAGCTTAAATGAAAAAATTCATCTATATGTATCATGTTCTAATATATTGTATTGGGTGTAAATGGCAAGGTTTTGGTAGTGGGAGGCTGCAGGGATGCCTTCTGTGAGAGGAGATTGGGGGCTGCCCTGTGCCAGACACAGCTGGTTCCAGCCAGCTCTACAATGGACCCACTGGAGGCCAAAGCTGATCCCAACAGCCAAGTGTGGTGCCTGTGAAAACATTTAGGAAAGGTCGGAGGAGTAGGAGGCATGCAACAAGGGAATGAGGGAACGTCAAAGTGTGTATGAATTGCTCCACGAGGACAGGGTACACCCCGAAAGGGACTGCAGCCCATTGATGAGTCCATGACAGAGGCGATACACCCCTGAATACACTGCAGCCTATGAAGGACACATGCCAGAGTGTAAGAAATGAACAAGAAGGAAAGAGAGGAAGAGACAAACTGCTACATCCTGACCCTGACCACCTGCGCCATCCATTGCATCACTGAAGGGACTCAATGTGACCTGTGGCAACAACAAGCCAGTGACACGTAAAGTTGAGCCCAGGAAGCAGGGAGAAGAGGTGTCTGGCCCTAAGTGTTTAAATGTTTGTCTCCTTTGTTTCCCAGTACCTGAATCATTAACTAAATATTTATTGCCAATAAATTAAGTTAAATTCCTCAAGTTAGGTCTGTTTTGGCTGCAACAGTATCTGGTGAGTGATTTCCCTGTCTTTATTTCAACCCAGGAGTTTTCTTACTCCTGTTCTCCCTATTTTCTTCCCCATCCTGCTGGGGGCGGGCAAGGAGTAAGCAAGCAACTGTGTGGATGCTCAGCTGCTAGCTGGGGTCAATCCACCACATATGTAGAAGCAAAGATCATTCATAAACAATAGCCAATATTTACCTGGATTTTTTTTGCAATAATGGCTGGGAATGCAGTCCTTGATTAATATTGTGTCTGTGTGAATGGAGCATGCTTTTAAGTGTACTTTTCAGAAATAGAAAAAGCAGATTAATTTGCTGCATATTGCCATATAATGTAAGACACTGCAGTAGCACCAATAAAATATTAGATCTAAACCCATATTTAATTATATAGTATTTGTTTGCTAAAAGTAATAATGTTTTTAAGGTGACATCACCCAGAATTATTCACCCCACTCCCCATGATTTTCAATATGTTTCCCTCTTCATCTCTGATGTGGTGCATCACACCTGAAATCAGTTCACCCATTCAGCACATCTTTTATTCTTTTCCATAAGCTTCCTAATTGCTGAGGCTGGACAGCAGAGTAAATATATAACAGATGAATGAAGATAATAAAATCATTCTTTCTTCCAATGGTCTGTATAGCATTACTTTTGCTGATACCTTGCAATGTCTGACCTTTTAAACTGTCAGGATGTTCAGCATCAAAGCTTTTTAAAGACAGCTATCTCATCTCAGAAAAATGGAATCCAGGCATTCAAGACTGACTTGTATTTGTCTCTGAATCAAACTGTCATTTTTGCTCTATTAGTGTCTGTTATCAAGTCTGGACAAGCAGTTATTCTGTAAGTTAGTTCATACAACCTTGAATTTTTCAGAAAGTCCTTGAGAGTTAATGCAGCCAGTTTATGCAACTA
Source organism: Nipponia nippon (assembly GCF_047370975.1). NCBI lineage: Eukaryota > Metazoa > Chordata > Aves > Pelecaniformes > Threskiornithidae > Nipponia > Nipponia nippon. Next base: position 38,909,004 of record NW_028262291.1, read on the forward strand.
CAATTCATGTATATAAGTGAGTTATACAGAATCTTGGCAGCTAGCAGTGCTAATAAACATTTAATTTACAACCCATACAATCCTTTTAACTTTGCAAAGTGCTTCATGTATCCATCTATTTCCCCTGATTTATTATAATCGCTGTTTAGCTCCACTTACATTTATGGGGAACCCTCCATGGTGTAAAAACCAGGACTAAGGTATGAACAGTTCATGATTCAACAGGAATCATGTTAGCATTTCAAGCTGGACATTTAGTCCAGACATTTAGTAAGTGGACAAAACTCCCCCAAAACAAATCAAAACAAACAAAAAGGTGCATCAACATCCCTTTACCAGTGAAATGAACATATGACTGAGACCAAGGAACTCACTGCATCATTGCAAAAAGAAGAAATTAGATCACTTATACTGATATAATGGGGGCAAACTAGAAAACATTTCTAAGTAGCAGAAGTATCATGTACTGTATTATATGTTTGAATAATTCACAACAAAGGGTGTCAACCAACCAAATAAATAGTCAAAATCAATCCAGAATCCCAAGTTTCCAGGGAAGTACCCTAGGTCAGAGATCAGGAACCAGTCTCTGAATAACCTAATAATTTTAAAAGCACAAATATTGTATTGTAATTTGTTTCAAACAGATTTTTTTTTTTCTTCCAGATTTTAGTGTCCTTTCTATTTTCATGGAAGGATAATGCAATAGTGACTGCATGCAATTTCAGCATTGATCTGCCCTGCCTGTTATGGTAGGCAACATGTTCCTGAAAAATTCTTGCAGGTGGCAGGATTTTGAAGCCACCTCGTGAAAGCATGCAACAGATGAAAATGGATTTCAGCATATATGTAGGATACTTTAATCTAAAGAGGGTACTACTTGCTAGGATTTGACTTCAGAAAACTGTTTTTCTCAAAAAAATGGTGATTAACAAATAAATAAAAGCACACCAAGCATCTAGACAATTTCAATCTGATTGCCATTGCTGTGTTCAGAGATTGCAAAGAAAAACTGAGATTATCCATAGCTCTTAAAAAAAAATGTTTAAAAATGTATGTGTCTACATGTGAAAATATCTTTCGGGTATGACAATTAACGGCAGGGAGCAAACACTAAAGTCAGCTTTGCTGCTACCTTTTCTGTACCTTTGAGCACCTGACTGTACTCTTCTCTTATTTGGCCTCCATCCTGATTTTGCTCACTTCTTTTCTACTTCCTTAGCATCTACTTTCACTGCACAACAGTAGAACTATGTTAGAAATGCCAATTCTCATGCATTCCATGGCTTCACAACACTGACAAATAGTATAAAATATAAAAAAATTTAAAGCTGTATCCATGGTATGACCTAAAATTCAAAACAAAATCGAGAATAATGGACTTGCAGCACATTTGCAGGAATATCTGCACTTGTTAAAAAACACTCTTTCAGTTATTCCAGTTTTATTGTCACTACAAAAGTAGTAGGACATCATAACCTTAGGATTCAGAGATGTTTTGTTTTTAATCATCACTTCAATATCAGTTGCTTTTATTGCTTATTATGTGAGATGAAAAGATCATGTGAGATTTGCTGTTGTCCGAGAAAGAAGTAAGAAAAGCTAAGGTTTAGCAGTTATTATTTTTTATTTTTTTAAATATTGTACTTCATAACTGCAGTTATTTGGAATGGGTAAAATTTAATTACTATAAAAAGCTCTTCTTTATCTTGTAAAATAAGCAAAGAAGAATCTATCTGGATTGTTTTTTTCTTCATTGATCTCACAGCAGGATCTTCCTGCAATATCTAGATGTAAAATAAAGGTATGGATGCATACCTGACACTAAACAGGATTAAATCTGCAGAGAAACTATTGTGATAACTTTTTTCTCAAGCCTTATATAACAAAGAATATGAGGAAGCCTAAATCACCATTCCTCAGAAAATATGGTGCCTAGAGTTAAGTCCCACAGTTTTTCCTAGTAGTTTGCATGGAATATTTGGGGTGGTAAACTTATCAATATTTAGACTTTTGGCTTTCAAATATAAAACAAAACAGTTTGTAACATATACCTGATCTGAATTCTGCTGCTACCACTAATTCAGCAGTCTTAATCCCTTTGCCAAAAGAATATTTTTTCTTTGTTGCTATACCTATCTCCTCTGTCATAAAGGGAGAGGACACTGCAAAATGAACTTTGTGAAAAAAATATAATCATAGATTGAATAGTGTTTCTTATGGAAATCTCTACAGTTTAAATCAGAGATCAGGTCAGTATCTTTTTGGATGGACATAGATCCATGGTGTACTTGAATCATGGAGAAAACAATTTATGAATTTTTGACAATTTTTGACTAGTACTGATTAGAGGAAAAGGAAACTTTGGAAAGATGAGTTTGGAGTTATTTCAAATGGTGAAAGCATGTTGGAAATAATTCCGAGGTTTTTGGAACATCCTGTTTTGGCATTTTAAAATCCAAGCCCTCCTTTTTAATTAAAAGTACTTTTCCAATTTGAAAAATAAGGTAACTATAGCAAACTAAAACATTTAAGACAAAAAGATGCCAAAATAAATATTTCGGTTTACTCCTATTAAATCCTTTTGGCTTCTTTGTTATAAAAAAATATCAATTTCTTGTACTGCTTCAGATGCTGGTTTTATCCCAGCCTGATCCCTGGAAAGCTAATTCACTGGATGAAATTGCATTGCAGCTAAGTTGTTCAAATGAATACTCTCAGGGGACTAAAGAAGTGGACATTGTTATGCAGAGTTAATTCTACAGCATTCCTCATTTTTTTTCATGGTAACATCTGAAACGTGTTGATCTCAATAAGTTGCTGGGCATCTTTTCTTCTTTTTCCATTTTTCTTGGTGAAGGTGAAGAAGCATCGTGATTCCTGCTTACAGATAATGTCAGGCTGTGACAGTCAGGTTGTCTGAAGTACTGTGGATGCTTTATTGCTAATTCATTTCCAGATTTCATGGTGTTCTAACTTTTCAGGCTTTCAATGGACTTAAAATCCCAAAGCTCCTTTTCATCGTATTCTCGTCAAACTACCTCACAGACTCTGCTTCCTTCATTTGCCTAGGTCTAGTTTTTCAGATATTGCACAGTGGTACCAACCGGAAAGATCTCTGTGTATAACGGTGTATCTCTGAGAAGATACAGGTCAAGTAGAATAGCTCTTGTTAAAGAGACACACATGGATGAGCAAAAGATAATTCTAAATGATGATTCTAAATTTGCTGCTGGGAATTTTCAGCTTTATTAATGAAGTAAAAGGACTACCCCAAGCTCCTGTGTGATGTCATTATCACTGAATGGATCCAAAATTTCTGTCTTGTATTATCTCCTATTTTACAGCCTTTGTGAACTTTTCCTTTTTTTATATGCACAAATACACAAACTGTGTTGTCTAGTCTAGGGTAGTAGGCTCGTTTCAATGAATGTTGGTGCAGAAATGGAAATGGTGACCATTCTGAAATTTTTCTGCTATATCTGGGTGCACTTGAGTATGTACAAAAATAACCTCTAAAGGATGAATACACAGACCTGACAAATTTAATGATTACTGGTGGCAGCAAGTCTAACAATAAGATTGTTGCAGAACAATTTGGTGTTACAGATGAAGGGAAGCCAAGTTTTGTCTTAGGTTTAGTATCTTTATATTTGAATATTTTAACAGTGTGCACCTTACGAGTTTGTCAGTCTTCACTATAACAGTCCGGATCATCCTATATTTCCCTTTCCTCCCATAAAGGTCTCTTTTAATGTCCTCTCGGGGGTATGAAGTTTCAACTGAAATTAATTCTTTCTTTGCAAGAGAAAAAACACACCTGTCAGGCTTTCTACAAGAATCACTGAAAAACTTGATCTCCTGGTCTTATTCAAATTCTGAATGCTTGTATCTTTCAATGACCCAGCTGAGACAGCTCTGCTGGTTTTGAGACATTAACATGCACACTGATATTCACATTGTGTCAAATTTCTCTCTGATCAGTTTTTAAACATTTCAAGACATTGGGATGATCCAAAAGAAGAGCAAGGAGATTGAGGATTGGGGGCTCAGAGATTTCATGGGAAGGACAATAAGGAGGGAGAGGACCTCTTCAGCAAATGGTGGCCTATTTCTTTGTTAAGAGAAATCCTGTTAAGGAAGGACTTGATATTGCAAATTTTTCAAATATATTCATCTTGGTGATTTCTGAGTTTCCCAGATAAGAAGTGTAAAATATATGTTGTATTAGACTTCTATAGGTTATTTGAGGGAAAATCAGCTACAATCAGAAGATCTTTTTCCCCATGATTGCTTGTGAAGGGTAAAAGGAAAATTCCAATGTATTACACAGTATTTAAAGTAGAGAAAGCTTTGAAGCACTATTCTTTGTGTAGAAATTAGAGCTGGGCAAAAAATTTTAATGAATTCAATACATCTTTCCTCATTCACTTTTCAGAAAGAAAAGAAGATTGTCTGGAAATGGATTCCATATTGTTTGAACTTATTTAATATATAGAATTATGTTGCTTTGATGAATTATTCAACTCTTGCAGGTAAAATGCAAACATAAATATCTGAAAGTGTGTATTTACTAGCTACAGGAATTTTGCTTTTCTTCACTGATTGACTTAAGCAACTAATGAAGTTCACAAGTTTCAAGTCCAGGTTTTACACAATTCTTGTTTAATTATATAATTTGATTATTATATTTAACGAACACTCAATTTCTATTGTCCTACTCATAGCTGTTTAGAAAGACAAATTCAAATTCTGGTTTCTTTATTGAATAGAAATCACCTGCAATAAATAGCATGTCTATACAACCAGAAGAATGGAGACCTGATGTAACTGTGTCCTAACTGCATGTTCAGAAGTAGAAACTTTCTTCAGTAAAGAGAGATGTGCTGATTCTCTCATAACACGTATTCCAATTTTGGAAAATGAAATGAAGAAAGTCTCATTTTCTTGAATTTGACATTCTGGAATCTACTTTCTATGGGACTCGCAGAATAAAAATTAAAATACATATATTTGTTTATAATATAGCATTTTTCAAATGTCTCAGCTGATTCTGAAGCAATAGATTGTGATATTTTTTAGTCATGGTATGTATTCAGGTATCCCAGAGACTTAGATCCCTGAGTCCCATTTCCAGACATGATTAATAGTCGAAGCTTGAAGACTTATATTATCATTTTATCTAAATTTGCAAATACGAGGCTGAGGTCTTGAACTGACTGCTAGGGGCTGTAAGCAGAACCATTACTGAAGGACTACATATTCTGTTGACTACTCCTGATACCTAAGGGACTTCTGCTAAGTAACTAGATAAGTGAATGAATTCTCACTAAATATAACAAGCAGTAGATGTTGGGAATTAATCAGCTGAAAATAGGTTGGTTATTTTACTTCAACTAATTGCTCTCCTGACAAACTATTTATTTGAGCAAGATCTTGAAAGCTATTGCTTTAGCTCCAGTGAAAAGGTATCAAAGGAATGTTCACTTCTTGAGTGCTGTACATCAATCCCGCTGTGAATTTTTGCATATAAAATGTTTTCCCTTGTCACGTGTAGTACCTCTCGTTTCTTCTAAAAACATCTTTGAGAGTAATGGGAGTCACTTTGACCAGTATGCACTTGCTGCAAAAGTGAAGATGTACCAAACCTATTGGTGTTTTCTGTGTTCTGGGACTTCTCCATCTAATCGAAAGCATTTTAATTAATAATGGATCTCAATTCTGCTCTTTTTCTTAGACTGTTTTCAGTCTATTAAGTTATTCATATTTCCTACATTTTTTTCCCCTGCAGTAGAAAGTTTAGGGACAGAAAGAAATAACCTGCTTTAATTTCTTTCTCCAGTATCTCTCCTGGCTCTGGGAATGACACAAACTACCATAATGCTGTTGTATTTGTTTGTGTTTTATCCATTTTTCAGTGGTAATTACTTATTGCAAACTGAAGAACTGTAGGGTTTCATCACTTTTCTTAATTTGTCTTATTTACTATTGTAGTTATTTATGTTTTCCAGTCAGCTAATAATAGATTATTTAAATATTTGTATTTATTCCATAGTGGTGTAATGTATACAGAAGATTTCTATAAGAAGTTTACTCTTTAAATCATTTACTTTAAGGTTCATAGATCTTTTTTAGCTTCTTCTGATTATAATTCAATTTTTTTTTAAAAGCAAAGGGATTAAGTGGTATATTTCTGTGTGGCTGTGAAATTTCTGTCAGAACTAGTTTATTCAGTACATGGGAATAAATACATATTTGCATCATACTTGATACAGTCATGCCTTCTGTTATTTTCTTCACCATATTTGCCTGTGCTTGACACATAAGATAAATTTAGCATGCACAGAATTCTTTGTAGCATTGTGAACTTTTCTGTCATTAACAGTGTCCTAACTCAAAAAGTTTATATAACAGTCCTTTTGCATAAAATACAACTCTACTGCCAATTAGAGATAAAATACTATAAGCAACAGTATTGTAAGGAATTTCACCAATGAAGTATGCTCAGGTCATTACTGCTTTTCTAAGGTTCATTCCATTTGTAGATTTCATGTTGGAACTGTTGCAATGGAGATGCAGTTTCTGCGTGCACAGGAAAAACATCTGGGTTTTTTTAGTGCAAACTGCTAGACAGGAACTATGAGCACTCAACACCATGTACTTGAGCCCAAAAAGTCTTTAGATTACTGTGGCTAATTATTTTTTAACATTTGAACTGATTATTTTGTAATTGCCAGACTCTGATAAGTACACTGGCTGTTCTTATCTGTGCACTTCTGGATGTGCTGCAGAGTGAAGATCTTCCAGGGAAGTCTGTGATATGGGTGCAAATATTCATTCCATAATTGTCAAGAAACTCACTATATTTCAGTACTGAATTGACAATGGGACATATTTAAACATTTCTTTAAGAGCTAAGTATCTTCTCTAAACAGCTTGCATAAACTGATGTCTATTAAAAGTAAAGAAGGGAAAAGGAGATTCTGAGATGTAGATTGTCAGAAGTGAGATACTGTGCATAACCTTGATTCTGCTACCCTCATGCCACTGGCAATACAGATGAGAAAACATCTGCTCTTAGTGTGTGCCAACACACAGGTACATCTTTGTTTCAGAAAAAAAGAGAAAACTAGAGAGAAAGCTCTGACCGTGATTCAAATTTCTTCAGCCGTTCTTGTGATTGGTCCATATTTGTGTCTTCTTACTAAGATCAGATAGTAAAAGTGGAATCATCATCTAAATTTAGGTGTCTATGATGGCCATATCTATATATGTTTGGTTTGTTGCCTCTCTGCCTACATAGTCAGTGGAATTTAGTAAACTATGTATTTGGTCAAATATAAATACATTGTTTGAGATTGACTGAATAATGCTACGACCTCCAATGACTATATCGACTAGGTCTCAAACAACTAAGTGAGTCTGGCTGACTTGCTCTGGTGTGACTGTCTATACTACAGATATCTTCATTTAATCTAACCAATCTCACCTTACATATCCAGGTTCAGAATAATTTAGCTTGATTTGAAATAGGTAAATATGGCAAATGTAAAGGACTGTTGAAAAACATGGCTCTATTTTAGCACCAGGTTATGTTAAAAGGAGAGAATCAGTAAAATAAATATCCATTACTATGGTGAAATCCTTGCATCCATGCACATGCTTTCATATTTTGCAGTTAGATCCCCAATGTACTGCTGTTCTTTTGTGAGTGGTTTTCTTTTGGTTATGTTTCTCAAGAATAAATGGTATATACAAACACTAGCTTGTTAAAGAAAAAATGCATTCTACTTTCTTGACTTTATTGTACGATTGAAATTTAAACCAACTTAAACCAATTCCCAATTTATATCTCTCTAACAAATTTCTTGAATAGAATTTTCCTCTTAAAAATATTCAAGGAAAGGAAAAATGAATTACCTTTCTCTGGTAAATATTTTAATTTATGATTTGACAAGGTACTTGTTTTTTCAACTGTTTTTCCTTTCTACTCCCATATATCATTAGATGATCTCTACTAATGCTTTTTACGGTTTAGCATCCTCTAGCTGTGCCAACTCAAAGTGGTATATCTCTAATGATTTTTGTTTTTCTGAAGTGCACAAGTATAAAGAAGACACATGAAGAACAATCTGTGAATTTCTTGATCTGAAATCTCCAGAGCTACATAATCCCTTATGCATCACTTAGCTGGTGAGAGTAGCCAAAGCTTCTTTTTATTTAATGTTGTATTCTGAGTCTTCTTTTACTTTTTTTATTCTTTGTCATTCATATTTAGTTCAGTCTTATTTCCAGTATAATAGTTAATTTTCATACAAGTAATGTAAACTAATACAGTGGTTTAATTTTTATGGCTTCATGTATTATAAAGTCTGATGGGACATTCCTCATCATTTTATCTCTTCTTATGTACCACCCTGGTGACAGAACTTCCCTGAGTTAATTCATGTTTGAGTGAAAACATATATACACACACACAGGTATATGCTCATAATAGAAATGTAAAATGTTTTATTTTTGTTCTAAAAACTATGTTATCCATCTCAGACTTGTCATATTGTCCAAATGCTTCATTTAGCTTACCCTTATGATTTGCATGATTTACTTCTCATCATAATTTCTCTAGTCTTAACCTCTGGTTTCTTTATTTTTTTATATATTTGTTGGACATCCTGAAGAGCCTTCTGTCATCAAGTAGACATTGTTTAGAACTGTAAAACTTATGATGCATATTTTTAATAAGTTTCTAAACCAAATGACTATGGAATGGCAAATGCTATACTAAAAAAGAGGTAAAAGACTAAAGGAAAATTATGAGTGGAGCATCTCAAGTCTACAGACTGCTTTAATTTAATATTTTAAAATATGACCTTAGCATGAAAAAGTAGTGCTGTGGCCATGAAACTTTCTGATGACGCAGAGATAGGAATCATTGTTGTGGTGGGTTGACCCTGGCTGGATGCCAGGTGCCCACCAAAGCTGCTTTATCACTCCCCTCCTCAGCTGAACAAGGGAGAGAAAATATAACGAAAGGCTCCTGGGTCAAGATAAGGGCAGGGAGAGATCACTCACCAATTACTGTCACAGGCAAAACAGACTCAGCTTGGGGAAATTAGTTTAATTTATTACCAATTAAATCAGAGTAGGATAATGAGAAAATAAAAACTAAGTCTTAAAACACCTTTCCCCCACCCCTCCCTTCTTCCTGGGCTTAACTTCACTTCAGAGTTCTCTACCTCTTCCCCCCGAGCGGCACACGGGGACGGGGAATGTGGGTTGCGGTCAGTTCGTCACACGTTGTCTCTGCTCCTTCCTCCTCAGGGGGAGGGCCCCTCACACTCTTTCCCTGCTCCAGTGTGGGGTCCCTCCCATGGGAGACAGTCCTCCACAAACTTCTTCAATGTGGGCCCTTCCCACGGGCTGCAGTTCTTCACGAACTGCTCCAGCGTGGGTCCTTTCCACAGGGTGCAGTCCTTCAGGAACAGACTGCTCCAGCGTGGGTCCCCCATGGGATCACAAGTCCTGCCAGAAAACCTGCTTCAGCCTGGGTTCCTCCCTCCATGGGTCCACAGGTCCTGCCAGGAGCCCTCTCCAGCGCGGGCTTCCCACAGGGTCACAGTCTCCTTTGGGCACGTCCACCTGCTCCGGCACAGGGTCCTCCACAGGCTGCAGGTGGATATCTGCTCCACTGTGGACCTCCATGGCCTGCACGGGGACAGCCTGCGTCACCATGGCCTTCACGACAGGCTGCAGAGGAATCTCTTCTCTGGCACCTGGAGCTCCTCCTCCCCCTCCTTTGTCATTGACCTTGGTGTCTGCAGAGTTGTTTCTCTCACATATTCTCACTCCTCTCTCCAGCTGCAGTTGCACAGTTTTGGGTGTGTCCATCCCTGTCCCCCCCTTCTTAAGAAGGTTCTATGTTCTATGTTATCCCAGAGGCACTACCACCGTCGCTGATGGGCTCAGCACTGGCTTAGCAGCGGGTCCGTCTTGGAGCCGGCTGGCATTGGCTCTATTGGACATAGGGGATGCTTCTAGCAGCTTCTCACAGAAGCCACCCCTGTAGCCCTACGCCCCCCCTGGGCTACCAAAGCTTTGCCATGCCAACCCAGTACAATTGTATGTGCAAAGGATAATCAAAGTATCATGAAATAGGAAATAATGGTGGATATATAGAAACAGTGAAGTTTTAGAGGATGAAGTATGGAGTCAGATGGTTAGAGACTAATAATAAAGATTTCTTTTAGAAAGTGGAAGTCATTATTTGAAATAACAGAGGAGGTGAAATTCTCATGTGGTATCTCTTTCTCTATTAATGGCAATGTGGCCATGAAAAAAAAGCAATGAAATTTAACAATCAAGATACAAACCCTTATAAGACTTCATCAAGAATATCATTTATAATTTTAAACCTCAGTGGTCAAGAAAAATGGACACAAATGAAAGCAGTTTCAAAGAAAATCTGTAGGATGAAATGCAAATTAAGGAGACTGTGAAATAAGATATGTAAAAGGCCTTGAATTATTTATCTTAACAAAATGAACCCAACTAGAGAAAGAGTTTTGTCTATAAACATACAAGGAAACTAACAGGGTTAAAACTATTGAAGTTAACTGAAGATCTTAAAGTAAGAATGACTAGGCGATGAGTGTATATAGACTCAAAAATAGAAGAGGCTTTCTTGCCATCAAGAGGTGAGGTTCTTGAATGGCCTTAAAATACAAAAATAGGGCCCACTAGTTCTGTGACAGAACTTGGTAAATTTATAGGAGTTAACAGTGTTTCTTGTAATAATAATAAGAGTATATATGTGATAACCCAGCCTTTTTCTTGTGATCAATATTTATTTTAAATATCATCAAATGTTTGTTCTTCATGATAATCTCTTTCTCAGGAACTGAGTAGCATGTGGGAGGTTATCATGGTTTTGGGATGCAATAGTAAAAAGTTACTGCTTGTCATTCATATTTAATTTTTTCTTCCAGTTGACATGACTCATAACCTTTAAAATCTGTGAAATGCATAGTGTGTCCTATTTTCATATGGTCATAAGAAGACAATACTACTTCATTTTGTGCTTGATTCTACTAAGGGTTTTTGATTCTCTTGAATGTCAGAGACCCCTGAAGTGAGTGACTTAGTAAGGAGTAATTAAGGTTGCCTAATGTAGACAGCCAGGGGAAATACTTGAATTAGTCAGTGTATCTCTTTGGGCCTATTGGCCATGGAAACTTACTTTTGGACTATGGGGTTTTCCCTCTGCACATCGTCTCTTTCTCTCTCAAAATCTCTTCTAACTAGGTTATAATCAGTGATTTGAACATCAGCCAAACCACCTCATCAGATTTCAGCAATACTGGATAGATGAAATATGTACTCATAAATTAGCAATTTATAATTGCTATAATTTATTACTCAGGCTCCTGGAAATGAGCTCTTATTTGAATATGATTCTTCCAACAAGTATCTTGTAGTTTTTTAAATAAAGCTGCAATATTTAACTCCTCCTCCCTGCTTTCATGGAGGAATTAATTACTGATAAACTTCAAACTCCTTATTGATCAACAGCCCAAGATGCCTAGGCACATAGCTATGCAAATTAAATTGAATTATGAAGAAGAAAGATCATGGTGTGATTTTCATGAACTACTTTTAGGATTCCCTCACCTCTCAGCTCTGGTAGAGCTCAGCTATAGGAAGACTTGGGCACACAGTCTGGGGGATCAGGAAACCTGACCACACCTTCCATCCAGAGTACAGAATTGACATTGTTGGAAGACATAAATTAGTTAAAAGGACCAGGAAGTATTTTTAACCTATCCACTGAAGAAAGAAATGCTGCCAAAATAGTATTTTATATCAGCTTCTACAAAATGTCTTTCATACTTTCACAAAATTTCCTTTTATTTAGGAGGTCTTCGGTAGTGGGCAGCAGAAGCAGTGAAGAGATTTTAGGATTTCTTACTCTTTGTCTATAGTTTTCACAGTCAAGTAATCTGAGTTTCTGGACTTTAGCTATTACAACTAACTTGCATTATGAAACTTTATCAAATTATAAATTAAAATATAGCAAAACCTTACAAAATAATGATAAGTAACTAGCAAAGAAACTTGATTAGCTGAGGACAATAACTGTGTAGCAAATCATTTAGGAGAGGCTCTGTGGTGATCCAGCAAACTACATGAGGTTCAGAAATTGTAGTATGCAGAAAATGGGGAAGAAAGTCAATAACAAACTTTGAGATTTCAATCTCATCAGTTTAAGGAAAGTATTTCTGGTAATCTCCAAATAACATTTATTAGAGAAATTGCTCATCATGGACATCTGCTAGAAAATCCAGGAATGATTAGAACTTGCATGCCAGCTGACTCACAACTGACATTTGATCAAGTTCATCAACAGACTTTGTAAGAAGACAAAAGGGAAATGCTACTGCATTGATGTCAGGTTGCAAAAACTGTATAATTTCCAAAGTCTGTGTATGCTACTTGTTGAAGGGTGATCTGCTATGGGAGGCTTGAGTGAGCAGAGTGTTGGAAATCCATGTTTTGCTGCCTGTCTACCCAACTGGCAATCACTACATGGAACGTGAGGACTTTTTAGATGGGAGCACAAAAAAAAATTGTTTATAATATTTCAGTGGCATGACTTCACAGCAAAACTTTTTATAAAAACTGTTTTATAAACACAATGTAGTGTACTAAAACTGAACATTCACGATCATACCAATGTCTGAACATGAACCTGCCCATTGAAGACATGTTGGTATCCAAAGACATGTATCTGTAAAAACATATATACATCTATATTTTGTAATATGGTTGTAATATGATGAACAAATACTTTCACAGAACTAGCCATAATGATGAGTTTGAGTTGCTCATGTAGTTCTAGAACAAGAAATGTACATAACATTTTTCTTCTTGGTTAATATTTTGTTTCGGAAGCATTGAATTCCATCTACCACTTGATATGCGCATATCTTGCTTTCCCTGATCAACTGTCATTATGTCCATCCACAAGTTTTCTCACTTTCCTCCTGTTTTCTCCCCACCTCACAGGAGAGGGGAGTGGCAAGTGGCTGGGTCAGTGACTATCAGACAGGGTTAACTCACCACCCCTAAAAAAAATTCTCTCTCTGTTTTCTGAACCTTACTTTCTTCTTCTTTTTTTTTTTTTTTTAATTTTTCCTTTTTTTTCCCTAAATTTTTTAAGGAAATAAATATATAAGAAATAAAAAGGCAGTATTACTCTTCTGGGCAATTTACATAAAATAAAAGGGCAACCTTCTCTTTAAAGTAAGATTACTTGGAATAGAAATAAGGCCAATTATTTTATTAACTTTCCTTTTGGCACATCACAGTGATTCAATACTTAAAATCCTTGCTTTATAGTTAAGGAAGTCCCCGAAATCATGTGATTTCTATATACTGGCAGATTTTACCAGAAGTATTGGAACCTCATACGGGATTTCAGGAAAGTTGCCTGCATAGACTGATATGGATAAAGAGGAAACATTACTTACCTTGACCTTCATGAACCTCATGAGATGTTTATGTCTGTTTTTCAGTTTGGCTGGTTTGTTTTTTTTTTTTTCCCCTGAGTGAATGTACTCTCATCCCTCCATAATAAGTAGACTAGAATGTGAGTTCAATCAAGGCAGATAAATGATAATGAGTCTTTATAAAAGTAATTGTTTATCTTTCAACCCGGTGAGTTAAAGAGCGTCAAAAAGTTAAGTGTGTGGAACATTTCATGATGGACGATGAACGCAGAAATAAAAGGAAGGACACAGTGGTTTGTTTCAGAACATTCTGTATGATGAGGTAGTACAACCAGCCATTGGAAAGAGAGCTGGCATAGGTTAGTAATGCAGAAGAAGCACAGAGTTTAAAGACGAATGTATTATGTGCTAAATAGCATTCATTTAAACCCTCTTACAAAAAGAAATAACAGATAGTATGACTTTTGATTTAAAACTTCTGAGACTCTTTGAACAGCTGTTTTTTATTCTTTTGGGGAGGTTCCAAAAAGACTAAGGTAGAGATTAAGTCTGCCAGAAAAGAGGAGATGATGTATAATAAGACTACAGACGGAGAGAAAAAGAGTTTAAACATTTTAACAGATGAAACAGTTCAGTGAAGATAAATGTAGAATAATGATAACTTTGATGGGTCTTTATCACACAAGGCCATGTTCATCATAAATTATAAGCTGTAAAAAGGGAATTCTACAGTCAAAGGACAAGCCTGTTTGTATCATTAATGAATGATGAGCAACAGAAACACAAAACCCAAATCTCAATATGAAGAATAATGACAACTTTGATAAGTCCATTACACAGGCATCCCCATGCTTCATAAAATATATAGAATTAGAAAGACAAAGAATTTTATGTTAAATCCCACAAAAGAAGCCTTTTTGTGATAAAAATTTAGTGACTTGCTGTAATAATTTTTAAATGAAAGAATGAAACTACTTAAAACTGAGAAACATGTAGATTATAGGCTTAATTAAAACAAATGAGAGTGAAAAGGAATTTGACATTAATTTATTTTAGAGTGCACTTATCGACACTTCATGAATAATATATTATTATTTCAGTGAATGGTGTCATATATTACACATCGTATACATAGTATATCCTATTATTATATGTTAACTCAAGACAGGATTCCTCCAACATTTTGTGCCCCAGTATCCATTTCAACAGACGTAAAGAACTATTAGGGGCAACTATCAAAAAATTACTTTATATTTGCTAAAAAGTCTCTTTCCACAATAAGATTTTTTCCTCTGAATCAGATATTCACATGAAAATGAGTTTACAAGGGACAGCATATACTGTGAGAGCAGTCTGTGTTGCATCTGAGGGACTCACAAAAGGACACAGTATTCAACACCAGTTTGTTGGAAAGAAATGTAGAAGGATCCTCTAAAGAGATAAAGTTGAATCCTGTTCCTAATCTGGAGATGATAGAGTATCAATAAGGGATAATGCAAAATTGATAGGAATAATAACTTTAATTTACAAATGATAATCTAATTTATACAGTGTCTGTTTAAGCTGTCAGGAGAAAGTGAGGGTGACATACATGTGGATTCTGCAGACTCACCCTTCCAGTCTGCCTTTGCCTTACGTCATGTTTGCCTGTACTCCCACAACAGACTGAACTGTTAAAACGGAGACACTTTTCCCAGACCTGACAGTTTTCAGTGCAGTATCATGGGACTAGTTACTTTACAAGAGGTCCTTTTCCAACTGCAAAGGGGTAAAACGGTGTATTGTTTTATTTTGCTAGAAAATGTGGCCAAATTTACATGACACCAGATGTAGAATTCTTGCCCTTTTATGAAACTACAGAGAGTGAAGAGTTATGAACAGTAAAGATGGTGTTCACCAGCACAGACCTATGTACCTGAATATTTGCTGTCTAAGTCTAAGCTAGTCACCCCAGTCTCACTCTACAGTCAAAGGAGAGAAATAAGGGCAGTTCCTCTCACTTTGAAATGGTTATTTCTCTCCAGACACCATACCTGTTGCAGTATGCTGGTTGTACCACAACTAACACCGATTAAAATTTCTGCTCAGTCCAAAATACCTGCTTCATCTGGAGAAATCAGAGTTTTCAGTGAGATAGCATTTATGTAGCAATATCATATTACTGTGCGAAAAGTAAAATCCACTTTTGTTTTGAAAAAAAAAAAGAAAAATTGAAAAATGAAAATGTGTCATATGCTTTCCATAAGTTTAAGTTATGGTGTCATGTAACACAAACTCCTATGAGTTGCAAATCCCTGGGGAATTGTCCTAGTTTACTTACAAAGGTAGTTTCAGATTATTTTTGATTACTGCTTTTAAATTTCAAGTCTAAGATTAGTGATCTAGTATATTATGTATTTTCATTAAATCACGTTCTGCCTAAAGAATTTTTCATTCATTCATACTGCCTGGCAAAAGCCAACATAATCCCAAGGAGAAGTTACTGTGGGACTGGGATTGTGGAAATTCCTAGAAGTAAAGCAGGGAATGAGTTATTTTTCTATTTGGATGACTTGAGGAAGTTGGTGTCACAAGTTTGTGTGGCTTCTGGTCCCGTCAGCAGGACAACAGCCACAACTCTACAACCCTTAACTCTGAGATAGATTCTGTTGTGCTAGCTAAGCTCCAAAGTATACATTTATAAATAACAGCCACCGAAGTTGGTGCAAGTTTGGAAGTTCTGAAAAGGGCTTGGTAAATACTCAGGGGGACTGTAGTGCCCAAGCACTTGTTGCATTAACCCTTGATTGGAGGTCAAGGAGTTCCTAGGTGTTTCATTGCCTTCTCAGTCCCAAAGGCTTCTGTTCTCTGTGGTGTCCTGCCTCCTGAGGAACTACTATGAGTCTTTGATGACAGTGGGGTGAATTCACACATCACTTTAACCTCAGCTTTGCTGAGAGAGGATATATCTCAGGTAATAAATGAGTCTGGAGCAATGGTGATAGTGTTACTCTGTTTTTGTCAGCCGAACTGATGTATCTCTTGTAAGTTTTTGCTTTGACTAACAAAGCAAATATTTTATAGAGAGGTTCTGAAACCATTATTCAAAAGATGCTTTTAAGAAAAGTTTTGACAAATACCTTTAGGGAATAATTTAGATACAACTTTGAGAGAGAAGTAGTAGTAGATAACTTTGTGAAGTTCCTTCTAGCTTTACTGTCTGTGATTTCATGGAAGTGATAATACAGGCAGTTATATGGGATATCATTTCTCTCTTTTAATATTTTTAGTGTTTATTCCTTTCATTTTTTCCAAAATTTCTGATTATGTGTGTAATTTTGTGGAATTTTGATGATAACATCTCATCTCCTGAATAATTTTGTATCTAGGTATGTGAAAGAGTGAACAGTTAAGATTTTTTTAGTATCTGCCCAGAGAAAAGATGAATATTTCTCTTCTATATTAGAAAAATAGGCTTGTTTTCTTCATAAGCAAAGACAAAACTATCAGCTTGCTGGGAGGCAAAGGGTGGTAATTTTAGTTAGAATTCTATTGCAAACACAAATATTATTATTCTTTCTGTGTGTGAGATAAAATCAGATATGAAGTCAGACACTAGAGCCTCTTTTGACAGCTCTAATAATTTTTTAACAATGATATCTCACTCCATTTAAAAAAAAAAACAATGAATGGTTTTGTCCCTCATAAAAGAAGAAGCAGGAAGCTCTCAGTCTATTTTAGCATGCTTTGATATATGTTATTCTAAAGGTGCCTATAATTTTTGTTGGTAAGAAATTAAATAGGAATCACTTGGAACTACATATGCTTTCTGATCTTTGAACAGTGTTACTTTAATGGACTTTGGCCTGACTGATGTTTGAAAATTGGTTTTAATCAATTTTAAGCACTCTATACATTTGATATTTGAACTTGACCAGCTCAGTCAGGTGTTATTGCCAGCCCTTTGTCTATGATCTGACTTGAGGCTTTTACTTACCCACTGGTGCCGTTTTCTTTCTAGTGTTGTTGTGCCTTTCAGGACTTCCAACCATAGCTCCTCTCTTGCAAAATGTAGTAAAGATAAGGGCTGGCGACCGGAAGATCACACAATGTACGGAAAGAGTTAAGGGTTGACCCTCCCTTGTCTCCACTCCTTATAACATAACACACCTACTGCTGAGAGTATAAAGGTAAACTACTGCGCAGTAAACGAGGAAGCTGAACACCCACACTGCGTGTGCTGACTGTTCCTTCCCCAGCCCGGGTTGGCTGGAGATCCGCCGGTATAACCTTGAGATGTAACGAATGCTACATAGTGGTGACCCCCGATGTGATCAGCTGCAGGCAGCAGCGATGGAGCTCGCGGAACTCGTAAAGGTACTAAAGTTGGTAGCGACAGAGGTGGGCGAGGATGGGGCAATAAGGAAAAGGCCCATGGGCGACTGCATCCAATGGATGCTACGCCGGGGAGTGCTCGGCGCTCCCACAGAAGTTTTGGACACCTCAAATTGGGGCAAAATACGCAACGAGCTGACAGAAGCGGTCATAAGCAATGTTGGAGGAGCCAGTGACCAGCTTCGCGCCTGGGGAACAGTAGAAAGGGTGCTCAAGAAGGGGTTTGCGGCAAAGCGGTGCTGGCTTGCCGCACGTAGCGCGCTGATGGAGCATGAAGTTCCTGGGAACGAAAAGCCAACGGGTTTAGTCTTGGAGGGGACACAGGCTGGCTGGGAAGGAGTGGCCTGTGGGGCACAGACGGGGCCGTCGTTACTGGGGACTGAGCCAACGGAGGAAGGGGAGGCGCAGGGAGGCTATGGCGCAGCGGGAACAAAGGAGTCGGGAAAGGTGTTCCTGTTATGAGTGGGGAGTCTAGAGCAGCCACCCACGGAACCTTCGCCGCCCCCTGCACCGGTGGATCTGCCACCTCCTCAATACCCTTGGGGCGAGTTGCAACAATGTGTGGAAAGGGAGCTGACTGATAGGTTGCTGGATTGGGTCCTAGGGGCCGATGTGGGATCCCAGCGGTATCGCGAATTACGTGAAGGAAGATGGCAGGAAGGAGAAAAAGAGGGCAAGACACCATCACCTTCTGAGGACGCCCCGTTGCATCCCAGTGATCGACGGGTGCTGGACACACAGAGAGCGGAGCGCAGGAAAGGATCTGAGGAACAAGGAGAACCAGCGTCACGGCTGAGAACATCTGAGGGGGGGTGGTAGGGCTCCCCTGACACTGCCAGTGATACCTGAGCTACCAGAGGGACCCCCTACCCCTGGGGCAGTGGGAAAGTGAACTGGTATTCCCTCACAGTGGAGGGAGCCTGTACACGATTACCCCATGAGCTCTGATAGCAGTGAGGACGAAGGGGGCGACGAGGGATCCTCGATTGTTGCTTATCCTGTGTGTTCCAAAGGTCCCCTTTGGGAAGCAGGGGTAAACCCTCGAGGGTTGCAACCCAACCAAATATGGCAGTCTGATGTTACGATTTATGAACCCTTTAATCCACGTAAGTATCTGCATGTTACAGTTGATATCTGCAGTGGAGTTATTTTAGCCACTATGCATGCTAAATAAAATGCTCTCGCAGTTATTTTACATTGGCAGGACTGTATGGCGCAACTTGGCATCCCACAAAAAATTAAAACAGATAATGGAGCGGCATATGTCAGCAAGAAGACAAAGGACTTCTGCGCGCGCTGGGATATTCAGTTGAGTCATGGCATTCCCTACAACAGTACGGGCCAAAGCATTGTAGAACGCGCGCATCGCACATTAAAAGGGTTACTCGACCGACTAAGGGAGGGGGAGAATATAAGCCCAGGAACAGGGGTTCCCCCTCCCCTTGACCGTCCCTTATTTCGGGCACAGCGTCTGTTGATAACTGCACTAATTACCTTAAATCATACCATTCGAGGGAACACCTATAAAACCCAGACAGCAACCCAGGCACATTTCCAGCTCGATGAGAACGAAGGGCCTTACCCTTTGGTTCAAGCACGGGACCTGCAAACCCATGAATGGGCAGGCCCTTATTCCCTCCGTTGTCTGGGGCGTGGGTATGCGTGTGTGCAAACTGAGAAAGGGACGCTAGAATGGGTACCCAGTCGAAATATTTGACTGTATAGACATTAATCAATCTATTGAGTCTTATCTTGACAGGTTACCATTTCCCTATGCATCCTGATGGTGTGGGGGAGTAATGAGGGAGCCGTGACGAACTACTGTCTGGATTGGGCAAAATCCATGAACGTAACGGATGCGTGTCTGTATATGCCAGCTATTGGACAAGCCTCTACCTGTCTATTGTTCACCCCCTACTTCACTAGCGATAAGGAGGACAGTTGCTGCCACAAGTCAAACCAGAGCTCCACTATCCCAGGCTTACAAAACTGCAATGTTAATAACGTCATAATAGGCAACGATACATTGAATATTTCTAAGAGCCACACCAACGCGCTTGACCAACTATCTGATGCAATACAAGTAAACTCCCTTAATTTAGGAGCTATAGCTAACATAGGCAACTGGTTTACCAATATTCCCAAACTTTTAATAACCGGGCTCATAATCTTATTACTTATTCTTGTCCTTGCTGTGCTATTAACCTGTCTATTACGCTTAATTATGCAATCTGTGAGTCAAAGATTAAGAAGTTTTACCACATATCGATTATTTTATGCGCAGCTTCCCCAGCGAGATCCAGAGCTACTGGAGCTAAGGGAGGGGGAAATGTAGTAAAGATAAGGGCTGGCAACCGGAAGATCACACGATGTACGGAAAGAGTTAAGGGTTGACCCTCCCTTGTCTCCACTCCTTATAACATAACACACCTACTGCTGAGAGTATAAAGGTAAACTACTGCGCAGTAAACGAGGAAGCTGAACACCCACACTGCGTGTGCTGACTGTTCCTTCCCCAGCCCGGGTTGGCTGGAGATCCGCCGGTACAACCTTGAGATGTAATGAATGCTACAGCAAAATACTGTTTGGAAATAAAAATACAAATATTGAAATACACGTTTCCAAGACATCCAGTTCCAGACTATTTTACCTTTCTTATGAGGAGGCTAGGTTGCCTAAAGAGATGCTTCATTTTTCAGAAGCACTAGTAAGCAAACATGTTGTGAAGATCATGGTGTCAGTACTCTATGTTCTTTAACCCTGTAGAGTTCAGAAACTTTGCAGTTGGTTTGAAGGGGAAGGAATGGTAGAGAGATTGTTTGGGCTGACACAGATCAGCTGTTAAACCTGCTATAGAATCACAGTCTCCTCGGAGAAGGATCTCAGAACTGAATGTGAGAAGACTTGAGCTGGATCAGACTCTTAGAAATATTTTATATTTTATCTGGCTTTGAACAGCCATGTGTCTGGCATCAATGGTTTTTCTGCAAGGTTGCTCTAGGATGCCAATATGCCTAGCTTCTTCAATACACCAGGACACATTGTTTCTCTGCACTTGTATCTTATGCTATCACCTAAGAAGGAAGTCCTAAGAGAGATGCAGTTTTGCATGCCTGTGTCTCTGTTTATGTTGTAAACATGTCTCGAAATCTCAGACAAACTGACACCTGCAACAGATTCATCTACGTTCTCAAACAGTTCAATATGTTTCAAGCTGCAGTTTCAGTAAAGAAAAATGTGTGACAAACATGTTGGCTTTTTCTTTGAGCAGAAAGAAGTTCATAGTTACATAGATAACAAACATTTGTTTCAAATTCTCTGTATTTTCATGATGGGCCATTGACATTTTGATAGATAATGATGACACAATAGCTGAATGACAGTGTACCCTTTTTCTCCTACTTGGCTTATGCTGATGATAAGGTGATAACTGCTGATAACATGCTGATGATAGGGGGATAATTATGAGGATGGCATACTAGTCTTTTATCACAGATTTAGTTTTCCTAGGTTCTGTTATGTCTGAGTTTTGACAATGTTCTTCCTCAGTTGATTTTTCAGTTGTCGCTTGACTTTATTTTTGCTTTCTTGAATTCCACTTCTAAGCACAGTTTTGCAAGAAGCTATATTGCCTGGCCTATAACCATTATTCTATGTCAAACAAAATTGGCTGGTTTTTAAGACCAGTGAGGTTACTTATTTGCTCTCAAGTCATAGGTGTTTAATGAGTTTTAATGAGTAATCAACATTTCAGGTAGTAGGGTATTGAAAATGTACTTTTGCTACTGTCCTTGGACAAGTTTTTCCTCTATTTTTTATGATTTTTATTTGTTTTAAGGTGCTTTCCGTGCAAAAACCTTTTAATAATTTTTTCCCAAGGTCAATTTTTACTGAAATTTTCTTTGACTTTTTCTTTTATTATTATGTTATTATCATTTGTATTTCACCGACTGTTCTCTGAGTCTTCTTTCTTTTCACTTCTGAAAAAAAAAGAGGGAAAATCAATTATGTGATGAATACAGATACATAATAATAACCAACATAAATTATCCTGTTGTGTTTTAAAAGCTCTTTTTGGGCACCTGATTCACTAATACAGGTTTTTGAAAAATCTTAAGTAGCCTTTTTTGTGTAATGGTTCTAAAACTAGGTAAAATAAAAAGATTTGGTTTTGTCACAGTCTTTTTTTTTTCAATAATAAAAATATATACACTTTTAAAGATCTGCTATGAAAACTCCTATACTTGTCCATAACATGCTTAAGAACATCATTATTGAGATATCTTAGGATATCTGCACTAAAAGTGATTTTAAAAAAAAAAAAAATTGTGCTCGAGATTAATGTATTTTGTACCACTACTCTGCTCATACCAAGCTGAAGATAGTTTAGTTATCCTTTTCCGCTTATACGCCAAATGAAGTTCAGGCATCACTGAACAGCCATTGGATGTTAATGATTCTCAGTCACTTTTACACTGGGCCAGATCTGAACTGCTAACCTGTGTATGAAGGGTCAATTCCATTCTTTCTTGACCTAGAAAACACAGAAAAACTGATACTATTTTTTACATATTACTATGCAAACCCAAAGTATATTAGAACATAAAAATATTTATATTAATATTTGAAAGATTTGCTTGAGTGAAACCACAAATTTGAGATTTTCTTCTGCTGGGAAAAAAAAAAGGCTTACACAAATCTAATTGAAACTTTTAATTAGTCTTATGTTATTTTTAGACTGTCTCAAGACTTCATAATTGATCATTTACAAACAATCAGAATTGAGTTGTACAAACAAATAGAATTAAAAGTTGGTGTAGGGTTGTTACTTGCCATTGTTTTGATAATTTAATACTTTATTTAATTTTATTTTAGTTTTAGTTTCTCTCATGCTTCCAGATTAAGAAAAGGAAGTCCCAGCAAAAATTACAATACTGGAATCCCTATGTAATAATTAGCCTTAAAAGTATTATTTATTTTTAGTATACTATTTCATCCTGATCCATTCCACAAAGCTGCTCATTCCAAAATGGGGCACAACCTAGCCATGAATTTCTAGAAAGAAACATAGTCCCCACCATATTATGTTTCAGTAACCCTTATGTAGAATATTATAAAAGATTTGCTTTCTGAGTTACTTTTGCCCTCAACAAGGAGGTGTTCTTCAAATAACTGGCACCTTATCCGGATTCTCTTTAAGTCACCAGCATGTTGAAGCTGCAAACTCTGATGGATAAGGCTACAATAAAGTCAGATATCTATCTTCAGAATCTTTGGAAACATACTTGACATCAACTCTGTTATTTGCTGTTAGCCTACTTCCAGGCTAAACAGATGTTAGAAATTTCTGACTAATATTTTTTTCTGACAGGGAATGATGACTTTAAAAAAAAAAAAAAAGGCAAAGGTTATTTTAAGAAATTTCTTTAATTTAGGAATGATCTATTTTAAAAAGTTTTCATTATCTGAACACAATTTTTTAAGATACATAATTTCAGGATTTTCTTTTTTTTAATTCTTTCATTTGGAATAAAAACACATCTGATTGATAGTTTAATTTTTATGAAGCCAGAAAGCTGTAGCTGATAAAGTATATAAATTAACGGAGTAAATATATAAAACATAACACAAAATATTGAATACATAAAACCAGTGCACATCATAGCCACAATATGTTTTAAAATTCTATGGAATTTTTTAGACTATACTTTTTAGCTGCATGGGTAATAAAAAATATAACATCATACTTCCCATTTTCTAACCTTCTCTCCAAGAGCTCATTTGTAACAGTTAAATAGAAAAGCAAGATAAAAAAAAAAAAGGCTTAAACAAATCTAATTGAAACTTTTAATTAGCCTTATGTTATTTTTAGACTGTCTCAAGGCTTCATAATTGAGCCTTTACAGTTGTACAAACAAATAGAAGACCGCTAAGAACCTGAAATTCATGATGTTTACTAATGAAGTCAGCCTGGAGACCTCTTCATTGAATATTGCAATTTGATTGCCATCATATTCTGATTGGGCCCTTGATTTGCATTTTAATGAGCACATAGTATTTGAAATGCAAAACAGGGTGTTATCAGGGGTATTTCACTAGAACTGACAAGATTAAAACGAAAAACATCTAATGTTCTGTTTTATAAAAATATTAAAAAAGGAAGTGCAAGACAGACAAATTTTAATTTATTAGAAGCAACTTATAATAACTGACATTAATTAATTACTTTTAAATCACAAGAAATTCCTGTGAAAGAATGTATTTTAATCTCCTTATCAAGAAATGTATTCATTAAGATTATTGTTTTTACAGTGGACACCCAAGTAACTATCTAGACATTTTCATTCTCATTGGCCTTGAAATACTTATTTATTATGAGGAAGAAATATTACAGGAAGAGAAAAAAAATTCTTAAATAATTTTTTCTCTAGGTACCTATGAACTGCTTACTCCAGGTTCAAAAGTTCATCAGTTTCATCAATTTTCTATTCAATTTCTTATTTATTTTCTGATTTATTTAATTCTTATTTAATTTATTTAAATCTTATTTAATTTCTTATTTATTTTATTAAGGGATTTTTTTTAAAGACTATTCTGATCTTTACTAAAGCTTTACTTAGTTGTAGCAAATTGTACAGTAGAAAAATAATTTGCCTTCTTATTTCTAAATTCATTCATCATCAGATTGAAGCATGGAATTAATTACTTTTTGTCCTCTTGCCTGTTCTTAATTCTGTCACTGGCTGGAGTAGCTACAACGAAAGGCTGGTAGATAAATATTCTGCTGGAATAAATAGACAAAACTCTGTTGAATTGAATGAAGCTTTCCTATACTGAAACAAATTAAAAAAAAAAAAAGAAAACACACAAACAAAAACAGACACAAACACAGACAAAGCTAGCAGAAGTGAGAGTTCTTTTTAACAAGACTGTAGGAAGTTGGCATGGGCTAGGGTCATTAAGCCAAACACTCTCTTGTAATTGAGCAAATTATCTGCTCTTATAAATGGCTGAAACTCCACTGCAGTCAGTGAAGCTGCCCCACACTGGACTTTTTCCAGTTTATAACATTAAAAAAAATTGGCTCTGAAGTGCTCATGTGTTTTCCAGTGCTCCTGAGAATGAGAGAGGAAAGGTATATATGACAGGACGAAAGGCTATTTGCATGCAATAATTTATTACTGTTATTTTATTTCACTATTTTGTTTCTATTTCAGTCTTTTTACAGCTTATTTTAAACACAAAGCAAGCAATTGAATGCGTAACTGCCCAAGCATTTGTGGAAACATCTGTTTTGACGGATCTGTTACGCTTTTCTTTTCTGTATGCACATTTCACATGGGTTTAACTTTATTGCTTATTGGACAATATTGTCTGTCCTTCTGTATGAAGTATTTTGTGTAAATCTGCTCAGACTCTTGATCTTACTGATAGGGTAACCACTGCAAAAGAGTCACTGTGCTGATTAGCATTTTATGGAACATGCTTCACATTTCAGTTCCTTAAAATAATCAGTTATTATAGTCAGCCATTCTTCTTTGTCCAAAGCCTTTTCCTTTCAGTAATCACATTTTCACTCTTTTCATCATGCATATTTTATGGGTATCTAGATAATACTACTTAATGTGTGATCCATTTTACCAAAGAAGGCTCCCATGCTTATTTCTTGATTTTTTTTTAATGTATCATTCAAGATATTTCCCTTTCTTTTCTTCTTTAACATTTGTGATAAGTGTAGCTACTTCTTTTTTAAAGTTTATAATTTCAAGCAAGTTGGAAAGAGTTGATAGGTGGCATTTCTTTTCAGGAATTAAGAACACATGATTTTTTTCTGTTTCTCTCTGCAGTAGTTTTTGTTCCATGTTAAAGTATTGAGAATGTGTTGATAAATACACCCATTCAGTAGCTGATCGGAGGATTTGGAGAGCCACAACAGTAAAAGGCTATGAACAGGCTGATATCTGAATCGTACATCATATCCATAGATAAGCAGTTGAGTTTAGCTTTATTTTAATTTTATTATTCTGGAAAGAAAATCTCTGGTGACAAGGTACTATAATTCACCAAGCCAGTCAATGACCTTTTCTTCTTTCCAGCATGGTTCAATTGCAGCCCTTCTCAAAAATGGTAAAAACAAATCGGCAATAGTGTGTAGCAAACACTACACATCAAGGTTATCCCCCTAGATCTCCAGCCGACCCGGGCTTTATACCCCCAGCAGTAGGTGTGTCATGTTATAAGGGGCGGAGACAAGGGAGGGTCGACCCTTAACTCTTTCCGTACAGCACGTGATCTTCCGGTCGCCAGCCCTTATCTTTACTACAATAGTTGTAAAAAGTTCCAGGTCCATTTATGTTGTTATGTCAGGTCTGGTGATCTTGTTTTCAGCTCATTCCGCATCAGAAAGCTTACCAGAAGCAGAAGTCAGTTCTTGAGAATAGGAGCACTCAAATGAAACTTCAGATTATGAACACAGTCTGAGGCAACTTCGACTTTCTTTTATAAACAAGTATTAGTCATTAGAGCATTCGTTTCTGTCATTGACACAATGACAACAAATACAACCAGGAATTACACTCAAAGTTCCTAGTGCAACAGGTAGCCTAATAACACAAAATATTTTACTCCAATTAAAGCTGTCAGACTTCACCAAGACTGAGAATTGAGCAAAAAAGACCTTGAAAGCCTCCAAGTTTTGTCATTAAATCTTTATGTTTGCTCTATATTGCAAACTAAATGTGCCCATGAGGTGAAAAATGGAAAGTGAACTGCAGAAAAAGAGAAAAAAAGATCAAGCAATGTCACAGAGTTGGCAAGGAATTGAAACTTGACCAGTGCAGAAATAAAAGTGCCTCCTCATGTATGGAGCAGCATTCAGGAGATAAATGCCATTTGTTTTTTTTTTTTTTTCCCTAAATGTGATGTTGTTCATCGATCAACATTATGTAAGACAAGTCTGAACAGCAGGCTGTGTTAGAATGATTAGGAAAGGAAAGGGTAAAGATATCATGTAGAGAGCATTACTGGGTATCTTTTATTCTTATAAAAGCTATGCAAGAATTTGAAACATCTTGATGGGGGAGAAGGGTATTTTTAGACACACAGGGTATTACAGCTGACAATAATCAGGACTCAACAGTGAAGAGAACAATTTTCAAAGGCTCCTGGGTGACCTATGCACTGATATTCTGATATTCCACTGGCTTTCAGGGGAAACTAACTACCCAAGTGACTTAAAACAGAATTCATCTCCCTGAATTCATGCACCTGAAATGTAGGTGCACAGTGTACAAAGGGCCTCTCAGTCTCTTTCACAGTCAGGTGAGACAAATAAGCCCCAGTAAAGAGGCTTTGTCACCCCTTTTATCTTCAGATGAATTGCCCTGTATAGATTCTCATTTCTTGCAGCTGGTCACAACGAGTGCAAACAATATTTCAATAGGTAGCTACTTTTTAGATGGCTAAAGCTAGCTGAAATACATCCTCCTGCAAAAGATTTTGGGAACCATTAATGCACTGTGTAAGTTGGATTTTGGTTTTGGGGGGGAGAAGGGTAGCCAGTCTTGAGGTAGATCCACCAGCAACCAATAACCCCAAAAGGGCTTTGAATGTAGAGCTCAATTTTGCAGAAAAATAAACAGTAAGAAAAATGTTATACCATAGAGCAAATTTGACCTGTTGCAAATCTCTTGTTTGTCTGCTGTTTGCTTGCACAAAGGGCTTTTTTCAGGTTCAGCCCTACTCCAGCAATCTTTCCATCATTTTCTTTGTTGCAATAGTTTGGCAGAGTCCCCTCTAGGTCCCAGTAAAAAAAAAAATCTCTGTCACCCCCTTTTGAAAGGAAAATATTTTTAAATTTTGTCCTGAATAACTGATAGATATGTTTTAAATTTAACAGTGTCTGATACATGATGAAATAATCAGTGCTTTTAAAAGCATTTCTGGAATGCTGGCTTTTTATATCTGGGATAAGCACAGCTTTCGTGTATCTTTGCTATTTCAGGTAGGAGATATAAAACCATATCTTCTTGTTCTCAATGTATTTTGGTGTTTCTGAGAGACACTGCAATCCAACAGGCACAAAAATGAAAATTTGTGAGAAGAAGGTGCTCCATTAAAATATGACTTTAGTTTGATTCAAAATATGGATGAAGACTTAAACAATTTTAAATGCTTCACTTCTCAGTACAAAAACCTTGCAACCAAACAAAAATATGATGAAATATAGGGAGCTGAAAACATTGAATTGGATTGTTGAGGCTATATACAACCAGGATGGTGATGAGCAGACTAGTAGCTGCTTTGTGATCAGGAGTGCTACTGAAACAAAAGATGACCCCTTAAAGCTTTTCTACATAGTAACTCTAAAATAATCCTTGTAAAGTCACCTCTGATTATTCTGTGTCATTTGTCTATAGTATTTAAGTTAAATTTGACTTTAGGAATTTCAACTCCTTGTTTAAGGACAGTGCTTTTTTGCTTGTGAAATTATCCTCTAACTTTCCTTGTTATTTGAAGTAATTTCCTCCTTTATTACATATTTATTGATTAGACTTTCATAAACAATTATGGTATGCCAATCAGAAACCATGCCACTACTCACAAGTTCTTTTATAAAAATATGACACAATTTGTCATATTTTTATAGAAGAATTTCCATACATGCAACTTCATATATTTAAAGATGTTTATTTTATTCATGTATTCAGCATTGTCCAACATAGACATTTTTCACAAGTTTATTACCATTTTTTGGTTACAGAATTTTCCATGAACTTTACCATAGATTTTACCATT
Organism: Nipponia nippon; assembly: GCF_047370975.1. Taxonomy (NCBI): domain Eukaryota; kingdom Metazoa; phylum Chordata; class Aves; order Pelecaniformes; family Threskiornithidae; genus Nipponia; species Nipponia nippon. The sequence continues at coordinate 38,937,680 of NW_028262291.1, forward strand.
TTTGTGTTAACCACATTCATGATTTGCAAGTATTTACTAAAAGCTTTTGATTAAAGCAATTAAAGAACAATGGTTCTATTCACTTTTCTCCTTTTAACATCTAACTATTCATGGTGTTTAGTTAAGAGCTTAAGTTCTTTGACACTTTTTCTAATCCTTTACAGGATGATGTAAATGCTTAACATCTATCTATTGTGAAAAAGGAATGCCAGGAGACATACAAAGACAAAAATTCTTGGATGAATAATAACATATGCTTAAATTGTGATTTGTATTGGGATTCATAAGAAGTTTCATAAGTAGCCAGCTGTTGTTTGAATTCTCACAAATCTGAACCCTTAGTAACACAAGCCCAAAATTTTCACTGGAAAAGTGTGTGTCAATTTGTCAATAGGTATGGTGCAATCATTATATAATCAATTTAATAAATGTATGTATACTAAGCCCTGGCACAAAGAAAAATCTTTCAAAAGAGATGTCATTTTCAGTGCTATGTTTATTGCTTGTCTATCCCAGTCACAGCCTGACTCCTATGCCTGAGGGAGACATCTTCACTTCTGACTTGGCACAGTGTGAACTTAACAGATGGACAAAAGTGTAAGTAGCCAAAAGCCAGTACTCTATGTACATTTAGGATGTTTGCTGGTGACAGGATTCTCAGACAGGAATTTTCAAACAGCTGTCAATTCTAAAGCTATAACCCTATGTTTAAACTGATACAGCACTACTAATTCAGCTTTGAGATAAAAATCTTCAAAAAATGGTAACTTCCAAGCTATGCAAGGAAAGCTTTTATTTTGTATTTTTATTCCATGGTGCATATGAGTTGCAACAAGAAAACATACAGAAGATTTGATTCTTCAAGAACTGCATCCTGGACATTATCTTCTGTTTACCTGTATGAAAATATACCATACTAAACAGAGCTGAAAGCTGAAGCTGATGGGACACATTTGGAAACCAGGCCAAGTAGAATGGTGTCATTTCACCACAAATAGATATATTCGTGCAGCACACAAAGGCAGTTTAAATCTCAGTGTCCACTGAGGACATCAACCCTTCTGAACTGTCACATTCAGACAGGATCAAGACAGGCAAAATGAACTGATTATTTCAAATTTCTTGAAGATTCTGCAGAAAATCCAGTTAGTCCTCCCAAATCCTTTTTGTCTTTAGAGTCAAAGGATCACGTACTGAGCCTGATTGGTTCTGCCAAGAAGAGCAGGAGTTTTGTATTATCTTTAAACATCTGTGATAAATATTTGATCTGTGACATTCTGTTTCTGGGGAATATTGCCAACAGGGATGCTAACAAGGAAACCTTTTGATTGTAATCAGAATGCTGCTAAGCATTTTTGGAAGCTGTAGAGGGTGCTTGTGCATTTCAGAGCAGCACACAGTCTCCATGGAAGGGAATAAAATCCTGTGGTCAGAGAATATTGTGGCTTTTGTGTCCTATACCCTCATCATGTCCTTACTTCCAGTGCTTTGGAACACTAGTCTAGCCACCTATCCTCTCTCTACTCTGATCTAGTCTTTTACAAAATATTACAATAATTTTTACTTCCCATTTAAAGGAGTTCTTGAGAATTAACTGATATTTATACATGCTTTGAGGTTCTACCTGTAAAATACTAATAGATTAATGTACAATGTTTAATAAGAGTAAATTAAGATTGCTATTTTTCTAAAATGTTTGTCATAACAATTTTTATCCATGAGGTACACTGAGAAGTATATATGGACCACCACCTATAAGAGAATAAAATAAAATTAAATCATGATTGAGTGATACTAATCTTTCAACATAGAATATTTCAATGAAAATCTAAGAACCTCAGATACTATGGAAAAATATTTTTAATGACGAATGTATATTTTATTATCTATTTTTAGTTCTGAGCAACTATTATTCTTTTACAAATGCCTTTTTACGTTGCTTTAAATTTCTTTGAAAATCTTTTGTGAAATGTCAGGTTTCTGCTTGTGATGTAGATGAAAGTAACAAAGTTATTAGAGACAAAAAATAAAATGCTATTTCTTTGTTTTTTCTCAGTAACTTCCTTATACTTCACTGTGTTTACTGTACAGTAGCTACCTGCAAATAGTCAGCCACAGGATTTAACTGACTATACAACAACCTGTATGAGAGAGCTCTAGTATATTTGGGGTACTTAAACACATCCAAATTTACTATCATACAGTCTAGACAAATAGGAGACAGGCAGTGCTGAAAATGAGCAAACTAGTCATGCTGCTGCTCTGCATACTGCTCTGCTGCATGGTACCAGCTTGGGTCTGCTATTCCTAAATTCACCATGAATGCTTTGAGCTTGAGCTATGGCTTGTCTATTAGAATCACAGAATCATAGAACAGATGTGTTGGAAGGGACCTTTAAAGGTCATCTAGTCCAACCCCCCCCGCAATGAGCAGGGACATCTTCCACTAGATCAGGTTGCTCAGAGCCCCATCCATCCTGGCCTTGAACACTTCCAGGGAGGGGGCATCCGCAATTTCTCTGGGCAACATCTTCAAGTGTCTCACCACCCTCACAGTAAAGAATTTCTTCATTATATCTAGTCTAAATCTACCTTCTTTTAGTTTAAAACCATTACCCCTTATCTTATTGCAACAGGCCCTACTAAAAATTTTGTCCCCGTCTTTCTTATAAGCCCCCTTTAAGTATTGAAAGGCTGCAATAAGGTCTCCCCACAGCCTTCTCTTCTCCAGGCTGAACAACCCCAGCTCTTTCAGCCTTTCCTTATAGGAGAGGTGTTCCATCCCTCTGATCATTTTTGTGGCCCTCCTCTGGACCCACTCCAACAGGTCCATGTCTTTCCTGTGCTGAGGGCTCCAGAGCTGGAGGCAGAACTCCAGGTGGGGTCTCACCAGAGCAGAGTAGAGGGGCAGAATCACCTCCCTTGACCTGCTGGCCACGCTTCTTTTGATGTAGCCCAAGATATAGTTGGCCTTCTGAGCTATGAGTGCACATTGCTGGCTCATGTCCAGCTTTTTATCCACCAGTACCCCCGAGTACTTCTTGGCAGGGCTGCTCTCAATCCCTTCATCCCCCAGCCTGTACTGGTGATGAAGATTGCCCTGACCCATGTGCAGGACCTTGCACTTTGCCTTGTTGAATCTTATGAGGTTCACACAGGCCCATTTCTCCAGCTTGTCCAGATCCCTCTGGATGGCATCCCATCCCTCAGGCGTGTCGACTGCGCCACTCAGCTTGGTGTCACCTGCAAACTTGCTGAAGGTGCTCTTAATCCCACTGCCTTTGTCACTAATGAAGGTATTAAACAGTACTGGTCCCAATATGGATCCCTGAGGGATATCACTTGTCACTGATCTCCATCTGGACATTTAGCCGCTGACCACTACCCTCTGGATGTGACCATCCAACCAATTGCTCATCCACCGAACAGTCCACCCATCAAATCCCTATCCTTCCAATTTAGACAACAGTATGGTTGGAAAAAAACAGATCACGGGACATGGCCAGCATAAGCCTTCCCACCAACGCGCTCTTATCTCTGTTGTATGGATCTACACTGAAGAAAAGGGTGAAAACAGAGAGGAATGAGCATCTGACCCTGGAATCTGACCTTGTGCATAAGCTTTATTGAGAAAGTTTAATAAGAAGGAAATAGCCTTAATTGCTCCTATCTATAACAAATAGTGTCTGATAAAAATATGGGCAGCAGAACTAGTAAATGAAGAATGCAGGTGATAAAGAATATCTTAACACAGTTTTAAAAGAGAAATATCATATCTCTCAAAATCTCATTAGGATAAATAATACCTTGTCTCACTAGGGATCATTTTGAGCACATTATATTGAAAATGACTTATTTTTCACTCACTTAAAGGTGTCTATTTCATACTTCATGATGGAAAGCAGCTTCCTTTTCAGGAGTCTCCTGAGCATGGAAAGAAATGGTACAGGATGTTCTATCTTACATTTTTGGCAAGTTGTTTAACTGCTTTTGCTGAATCACATTTTAAAAATGTGACAGTGACTTAAATGACCACGTATTTAAGCTTTGCTCCTAACATAACATAATGTCATAACTCTGTTCAGCAAGGCAGTGATGAGCAAGTTTAAGCAGTGCAATGCACTCTCTGTGTGCATGTAGTCCCTCATTCCTCCTTAATAAGCATACAGAGATATATATTGTACAAGACACAGCAAGCCAGGGGAAAAGCACCCCATTAATCTCCAGCAACTGAAGCGGTTTGTTTTGTAATGAAATTTTGTTCTGTCTTTCTAATACAAACTGGTGCCTGTTTCCTATTACTTTTTAGGTTCAATAGAAGAGATCTTTGATAGAAAATTGCCCTTTCACTCTCTGCAGGTCATGCGTTCTGCACACAAACACAACCCTGAAATACTTTTGCTGCAGAAAAATACTCAAGAAGGAAACAGTCTGCTCTAAGTTCATACTTGACACTTCATTCTTTGTTGGCTACTTTTTCTATATTTATCTTGATCAGTAAAGGACAGAAAATTTATTTGTGCAGTATACGCATGAAACCCCTTTGTTTATTATTAACCCTGTTCCATATTCACACTGATAGAGACAGAATATCTTAAGACTGCTATTCTGGATTGTTTTTCATTCTTTCCGATCACAGTAATATTACTGACTGAGAAGGCTGGTCCCCAGTAACAATAATAAATAATAATTGGAATCATGGATCTGCTTTGATTTTCAGTGTTTAGACAGGAACATTTTGTGCATACTGTGGGCCTGGGAAGTGGTCTTTTCCTTTATCTACAAATAAATCAAAATCATGTCTTATTACCTTGGACAATGGTTAAAGAAAAGTCTTAATTTAAAAACTGGATTGCTGGCCTGAATTCAATGTGTTGTCCAGTTGGGTCTGCAGGTACTTTTTCATAAAGAAAATCCCCTTTAATTCGTTTATTCATTACCTCTCACTGGGAACTGGTTGCCTGCAGAAAATTTTTATAGTGGAAGATGGAATTACTTCCTTATGTTCAGCTCTGCCAGGCCAAGGCGCAGCATCTATTTCTAAACATTTATTTGCCTGTTGCCATGGACCCCACAAAGACAGTCTATAGGCCTTTACCAACCAGAAATTGGCAAAAACTTTCTGCCAAATATGGTGTTTATTAATGTTTAATAATTGTATAACAGTTAATGTATAATAACTGTTCAAGAAGCCGTTATTTTTCTGTAAGGAGCTGACCTTGAAGAGAGTGATCACCCACATATTGGAAGAAGAGTTTCTGAGGCAAGGGGTGGAACAGACAGGTGAAAACTGCAGCTGGTATCATGTTTTGGATGGTCTTGTGCTAGAAGCATATAATATTTAAAGAAAAACAAAAGTAATATGGCACAATGCAACCTCTCCTCTTAAAGTACTAAAAGCAGCAGAAATGCTCAAGGTTGGTAGGGAGTGTTTAAAATGTGAGGCCTTTACAACTGGGCAGCAGAGTTCAGTAAATAATAGAATAAATTCTTAAATAAAAGAGAATTTGATTTGACTATAATCCTGAACCACAGTATTTATTGTCTGAGAGAACAATGATGCTATGGAGAATTTGTGCAGAGGGTCAGAACTTCACAAACTTCATAAAAATAAGTATAAATGTTTGTTTGAATATTTCCTTACAAAACACATCCCCTTTTACTGTTAATTTTTCTCCACTCTGAAATGGTTGATATGCCTAAGGTATACAAACAATATGATATAATTCAGTTTGTGAACTACACAACATGAATAATACATTCTAGGTAATTTGTAAATAATCCACATTCAGAAAACTTTTCTCCTAAACAATTCAGCCGTTGAATTTCAAAGAAATTTGAAGGAAATCAGGATCAGTTACAGCTCATTGGCTGACCAAAAACACAGCCATGATTGCAATTGTTATTGTTGTTTTGGATAATTAAGCATGTAAAAAATGTACAGAGCTAACAAGATGAATATACCTCTTAAAACACCAGAAGTAACCAAAATCAGGATATTAATCATTATTAAAATTCTACATAGTTTATAGTATCTTTTTTTTATGAAGGTAAAATATGGCATTATTTCACACTTAGAAGGACTGATTTAAAAATTACCTTTCAATTTTTAAAGGCTTGCACATAGACGCTTTTGGCATGAAATGTAATGGAATTACATTTATTCCATAGTGATAATTCTGGATTAATGTTTTCATTTTTGCAGTGCATAAGTGCGTCTAAATTCAAGTTAACTGAAGCTTTGCAGATGATTTACAATGGAACATTAGGAAAGCGGACTCAACTGTCATTCTGGATTAATTAAACCCTAATATAAAGAGAATTAATTTAGTGAATATCCGCAATCCTCATTTTGCTTGGAACTAAAAACAAGAAAAAAAATCATGAATATGAGATTATTTTTTTCCTCTGAAATATTCTCCTCTAATCCTGTTTAGTTGCATTAAAATCCCATTAATTCCAACAGAGGAACAGAAGTCTGCAGCTGTGTAGGCGTTTGCAGCAAAATTAGCGGTCAAACCACATTTTGACATGTTAAAGACAGATTCCATACATCTTCAGAGGTTTGAGCTAATGAGATTAAATCTTACTGGTTTTAAAGTACTTCTGTCAATTCCCAGCATGTTTTTGAAATCCAAAATGTTTTTTCATGAAAAGTTAAAAAATGCTCCTAAAAATGTGAAAAATAAGTCTTTTGCCCAAAACCTTTTATCCAAATTCTGTACAAGGTGCTGTCCTTTTATCCACATTGCAATAATGTGTACAAGTTTTGTGCAAATAACTGGTGTGATAGAAATTGTTTATGCAGTTCTTACAGTAATTGTATTTCAGTGTAGGTGAATATCTTCACTCCAGAGAGAAACTTCGTAAAAAAGGCTTAGAATGACCAAGACAAGAAGCAGCAGCTCATAAAAATCTGTAAAATGAATTTAGAACCAAAGTTACCGTAATGAAAAGAAAATGCTCACAGATTTTGTATTTCCTGAACTCAGTGCTGCCCAAGGTCTGAGACCATACGAGTGCTAGACTTCTTGAATGGATCTGTGCACACTGGGAATTAATTTGTGAAGCTCAAATGTATTTAGATATGAAGGACTGGCTGAAGAGTTCAGCTCAAAGTTTTTTTGATACATCCCGTTAACTGTATTACAACTGTCTAAATTCATTTTCTGGTCAAAAAGGTACAAAACTTCATTCTCGCTTAAGCAGTTAGACACTGCTAATAGTTGCATGTCCTTTCACGTAATCTGCATCATCCTTTCTGAGTCTAGCTGACAATGCATCATTGCTCAGACTGGGATTATTTCAGGTTTATGGAGATTTCCAGATTAAATAAGAACTAGCTACTTCTACTCAGGAGTAAAGGAGATCGTAAAAAAGGTTATTCTTGACAACAGTTTAGGCATATGTGCATGAAGGTTGAGTTCAGGCAAGTTCCCTTTGCCTTGGCCCTCAGTAGCTCAAGCAATTACATACACTTAAAAGCCTGATTTTGTTAAATGTCTTGCACTGGGTGCTGGTAAACCAGAAATTATACCTGGAGGCACTACAGCTAGGGCTGATGATTGGACTTGTGTAAAGTCATAGGCACTACATGATTATTTAAGTTTTCAGGCAGTGATCTGAGAACTACTGCTGTAGTATTTGTTTCTAATTGTCATGTAGCTTGCACAGAAAAAACAAACTAGGATTATATTTAAAATACTGTAAGCAGCAGGTAAATAGAAGGAGAAAAATAATGCAAAATGTGTTTTCCTTTCACTGAGAACTCCCTTTGGAATTATATGAGAAGCCTTTTCAGCCTAGCTAGCCATCCACTACAGGATCCTTGAGTTTGGTTTACATTATCACCCTGACAAGATGCTGTCTCTAGCTGAGAACTCACTGACTTGAAATAACAGTAGAAATCGAGTCAGCCTAAAAGCATTACTGATTTGTAAAACAATAACTTTGCCAAACACTTACAATACAGTCATAGTATTTGCATATTCCTTCATGTAACTAGATGATTAAAAGGAAAACATTTGTTCACACTTCATTTACATTTATTAAAGTGCTAGTACAGTTACTCCTCCAAGGAAAGGATATATTCAGGACAAATAAGTTAGATTTCAGAAATTAATTAGTAAAAGTAATTATGCTTATTCTTGTAAATTAATGAACTTCAAGCAAATCTGCACCAAAAATGTATATTTATTTGTCTCTATAAATACCTCTTTGGAGAGCATTAATAAATCATGACCTTGAGGCAGCAGGGCAAATTCATATGGATTTTTTGTGAATAGAGGAAAAGTGAACTTTTGAATAACATGGAGTTTATTTGTTAGCTACTAGCATTCCAGAAAGGTGTTTAAGATAATATTCAATGTTCCTCACATACGTACCACTTCAGTATAAGACATTGCTTGATCCTACAGTGGTATTACAGACAGTGGAATCTCAGAAGTGTTACTAACATCAGCAAATTCCTTTATACTTCTCCATATTATTATTTGCTACTTAAATAGTTCTTAATATGTAAGACTACATTGTTCTGTCAGGTAAGAACAGAATACCTAAGACAGCAAGTGGCTTGTATGTTCGGGGTGGATGAGAGAAGGGCTCTATGTCATTTACTATTACACAAAGCCTCTAAATTGGCATATATAGGAGGAAAAAGCCTTGTGTGTTTATTTTTGTATCTTTTGATATCTCATACAGGTCAGGTCATCAGCCACAGCTCACTGCTCTTCCATCAGCTACATTTGCTGGCCTTTCACAATGTAAAGATACATTTACCTACAGAAGACTGTTCAGCTGCTGCATGGCACAGCTGTATGAAACAGCAGGTGATGGTGGTGAGTTTTAGTAAACACAATAGATGAAGCCTAGAGTTGAAGCTCTGTGGAAGCTTGTTTATTGCTTTGCTTAGAATTCAAATAGTTTAGTGAATTATGCTACATAACATGAAAGAAAGGTAGAAGTGGTTTAGACCAAGGGTCACATTACTCCTGTGTTATGTCTCCAACAGTGACTTCTCACTGTTCTTATAGGGGGATCACAATGGGGACCAAGCAGCAGCTGCTGCTGCTGCAGCAGTTCTCCTACCCTGTAAAGACACCTGTTCCTGAGACACCACTGTAGAAATCGTCAAGCCAGATGATTTGGCTCTCTGGATTGCAAATTTCCCTCAAAAGGTCTAATAAACATAAATAGAAACATCATTAAAGTTATCAACGCCATGTGCAGGTGTTAGTAATATGCTTGACCCCTTTGTAATTGTGTAGCAGAATAACAGGGAATGATTCGTAGAATAACTTCACCTTGCAGGCTGGGCCAACTTTCTCTTACTATTTTAGAGAAAACTTTTTCCTTTTTCAAATTCTTCGCAGGTATATAACTATATATGGCTTTTGGAAAAAACTACATCTTACTAAATTGAAACACCATTCCTTAGGACTGAGTATTTAAAACCGTGTTTTCAATCTGTCAGTTTTAGTTATACAATGAACATGTCAATTACAATAGAACTGACTCAGCATCAAATTTATATAGTCTAATTTACGGTGTAACAAGCAAAATATACCAGGCAACATAAAAGCTGCCGCAATCACTGTTGGTGAAGACACATAATTGATACCATATGCCTAAAGTAGCTTCCTTCTTAAAGGCAGGTTAGCAATTTGTCTTTTTCTTAAAGCTTGGATCAAACAACAGATCTGAGTGTGACAACGTTTTTTGCACAAAGGGAAATTATGGCTTATCACTTCTTCCTTCCAGAAACTCACCTGTAATAATGGAAAAAGGTTGTGTCAGGAGGCAGCAAAGCTTTCTGAGAGTTTAGTGCACACATATCAGAGACACCCAACAGAAAGGAAGGAGGGAAGGAGGAAGGAAGGAAGGAAAGAACAAATGAACAAAGGAATGAAGGAGGGAGGGAGGGACAAAAGGAAATAATTTGGTTAGTTTTGCAAAAATAGCATAATCATTACCTGAGATGTGAGGAAGAAGGTCCTGCTATATATCTTATCTGCCAATTGAAATTTTGAGCCTACCTGAGCCTTTTTCATTAGGCTACAGTGAATTACCATTTGTTTTTAAAAATTTTATAGATTTCTACATGGTATTTCTAAGAGTGTTTAATAAAAGTAATCAGCTACCACTAAATCAAGAGCATAGTTTCCAGTAAGCACCTATATGTGTATATGTACGTATGTATGCATGCACATGTATGTGACATTCTATAATACCTTGTGATTACATTTTTCTAAAATAAGAACAGATGCACAAATGTCATTTTATGGTCTAGTTCATACATTTTATCTGTTTTAGAAAAATCTCTCAAAATACAGAATCCCCTGTAGGCTTTTTTAAGCCAAGTTTCTTGGAATAAAAGGAAGACATGTAACTTTCTAACTAGCTTATTTTGGCTCAGGTTTTTTGAGGCAGATGTTACAAATGACGACACTTGTCTGTTCTGGACCTCAGTGTAGAAATTATTCACCACAACAGACATAGTCTTTTCAATTTTACTGCCAGTTATGAGCTTGTGAGTAACATACCACTGTGCCCTGATTAGTTTTTGTTTTCACTCCCTCCTGATTATTGGTAGGACTGGAACAGAATGATAAGGATATTCTTCCTGATAAATCTGATTTTGAGAGACAGCTCACTTTCTATTTCTTTGTTCACTTGGTTTTGTTAAATTAATCTAGCTATTAGCTCTATCAGTCCTTAAAAATAATTTAAGAACTCAGCTGCCTCACCCCTTGCTCTCTTCAGGATACTCTATTTCTCACAGAGCTTTTGTAACACTGTCTTGACTGAGGTCTGAAATACATGGGACAAACTCAGGGTTACTGAAGGAGCAATTAATATATATAATTAGATTTTGCCTCCCTTTCTGTACACCTTGTGTACTCTCTTGTATTTGAATATGGGTAATGTTCTGAGGATTTTTTCTTCACTTTTTGATTGGGAGCCCAAAGTCTAAGCATCATTTGGTTGACTTGTCTTTTTTGTGACACAGATTTTAAAGTATACTGTCTGAAGCCTGTAGAATATTTTGTATAAGAATATACTACATGTATACTAACCACCTTCCTCTGAGACCCTCATAATTCTTTGTAGTCTCTATTTGTGACTATATACAAATCCCCAGCAGTTAAAAAGTCATTAACATATATGACCTGGAAGATGTCCCTTTGACTCTGGGCAAAGGGGTGGGGGAGTGGAGAAGAGTAATTATTTTTCCTGTTTAACAGATAGTGATTTTCATTTGCGTAAGATTATGCAGAAAATATGTGACAGAGCCAGTGCCTGAGTTTCTGGATACAATTCTGGTCTCATCTAAGTTGATCAAACTTCAATTCATTTAATTTGCTCCAAACAACCAGGACTTCAGCCCAAGTCTCCTGACTGATGGTATTATGGATTAATTACAAAGCAACCCAGTGAAGTAGTGTGTGATGGTGTTCCAATAATTTTCATCAGTCAGAAAATTTCTCTATCTTGTATTACTAGCATTTGAAAAAAAGATACAGCAACCCCCCATGATGCTTATTATAATAAACCAGATTGCTAGGTTGGTGTTTTACCACCTGCACAAACAAGATACTCAGGGTAAGGTTTTTACAAGCACTGAGTTTTGTCTGAAATTTGTGCCCATTCAACTCAAAATGAACTATCTCTCTTCAAAAATTATTTAGTCTGTCAATGATGTCTAGATGATTTAGACCATCAAACAATTTAGACTATCACAGAATACTGCCTTTTTGCATTACAGTAACACAAATGAAAATGCTGTATGGTTAATGATAAACATTTTTATTTATGTTCAGAACAAGTTTCCAGGCCTGAACAGACTTAAATTTGAGAAATCAGTTACTTGGTTACATAAATAGATATTATATAAATCTCACTACTAGGAAAATTAAAAAGTAAAAATTGTTCTGTTTTAATCATCTCTATAGCTCTGTTTTCCTTCTAAAAGGCAAAGCAGATGAAATTGTATTACAAGTAATTCTGACATCTGTGCTTGTATTGTCAAACATTTATTTTGATGTAGTTTTGATGCAATGCAAGGGAGCATGTCAGCAATGGGTCCAGAAGATTAGATTTTGAGGAACAACTATCACTGTTAAATAACTTAAATTATTACCTTTAAAATCACAGGTTTGTTTGTGATATCAGAAACTGTGGGTGAAAAAGAGAAAGCTAAAGGTTACATGCAAAAACACTCAAATTAAAAAACATTCTGACACAATTTTATTCTCCTCTCCTCCCTGTGCAAAAAAAATCCTTTTTGAGTGACAATGTTTATGTTGTTTTCCAAACTGAGCTGATCTGTGATACATTTTGGGAAGGTGAGTTTTATACTGGTTACAGGCCTTCATCGTGGTGCACGACTAAAGCAGAAAGTTGGTGTTATCATGTAACTTTCTTGGTTCATTTAACTGGATCATTAAATTCTGACAAAAATACTTTGTTACGGGAACATTAATTTTGGGACCATCAGAATGTCCTGAGGAGCAAAAGTAGAACGGGCACTGTTAGTGTCTACTAAAACTGACTATTCAAAGAAGGCTCTTTCAGTTCAGAAATTATCCAGATTTTGTGTAGCAGCAACTCCAACTTTTAAGGCGTAGAAAAGTGCATAGAAATTATTTTGTTACTGTATTTTGCAGAAAACACAGCATTTTTTCTTTCTTCATATAATTTTGTTAGGTGGCTAAACACATATTCATAGGTATTAAATATAACATATAAAAGATCTCTTTCATCAATGTGTCTGTTTCTGAATGGCTGTGCTGCAATTTGCTTTATTTTAACCATGGAGAAAGCTGCAATGTTTGCCAGCTCACTATATGTTTATTTCCATTCTGGTTTGCTGAACACTGATTAAGAACAAAAATTAGATCTGAAATCCCAACTATTTATAAAAGTGATGGGAAATGAGCTAAACAAAATAGGTGCCTTTTTTCCCCTAGCAACAGCCATGCACGGTAATAAATGTCACAATGGTTTTAAAAAAGGATGGTTCATGTTTAGGTTTAGTTATCAAAATCCACAGCATATAGGCTGACAGCTTTTGAAATACATAAACTGTTTCGGTCCTTTTTGTTTCCATAGCAACTGAGTGCTCAAAGCTTTAGTTTTGCACATGAGGAAGAAAAAAATGCCCTCTCAGAGTAGTATCTGGAATTGTCTGGAACAAAAGAAGAATGTGGGGAATGGAAAATTAAGGAACTACACTGACATCACCACCCCCCCTCAAAAAAAAACCCCGAGCCCTGAACAAGCCTAGCATAAAGCTTTTCTCCTTCATTTTGATCTTCTAGATTGGTGTTTTGAGTTGGTGGGTGCTTTGCCTTGAACATTTATGTAATCAAAGGCTAGACCCTTTCATTGTGCAGTGCTTTAGGAGAGTAAAAACCTCAGAATGACATTTATTTAGATGATGACTCTGTTCACCTTGAAATAGCATTTCATTATAAACACAAGCTTATTAGATACTCTTTCTTCTTGTATTGCAGAATATTGCTATTCATGAGTGTATCATTAAAAGTCTGTCACTGTTTCTAGTTTTGCTTTGTTTTGCTTAAAAATCTGTTTTAAAGAGGAATGCTGTTTGTTTCAAAATATTTTGGTAAGATTTGCCACATGAGGGAGAATATTTTACCAAATTAAAAGGGATATTCATGCATATGTAGAAGTATATTTATTTAAGTTGCAAAACAGTGGGAACAAAATTTGAAGAGAAACAACGATGTACTGGGAGTTACAGAAGGCATCCCACGGCTAATATATATTGGAGTAGGAAGATGCTACAGTTTAAAAGAGGGCTAGGGTTTCCAACCATACTCAATTTTGCTATTTATTTCCGAAAAAAAAAAAAAAAAAAGAAAGGTAAAGATAAGAGAACATCCCTGGACAATTCATCCCCAACAAGAAGAACTAGCAATGCACATTCAACAAATGCAGAGACTTGATTGCTTTCAGGTATTCAGGAGAATGGATTTAATGTTTTCCACCTATTCAAATATGCAGATTTAATCTTAGTCTTACCTGCTAATTTGTCAAGTAAATATAATATAAATGAAAGAAGATACTACTGCTACATAAAATGTACAAACAGATTTTAAGTGCAGAGTGGGGCTAGTTTGAGCACACTATTCTGTACTATTTCGATTATAAAATTAACTTGCACATGATAATCCTTCTCTCATATGTGACAAGAAGGGCAACTGGCATAGATCAATTGTCAAAAGACATCATACCTACTTCCAGCTGAACTGTTCTTGATTTGTGTTATGCAAAATGAAGGCATCAACGATATGTACAATATGTGATTTTTAGTTCCAAAGGCTTCACTTGTCAAAAACATAGCCTCTAGAACAAGAATTAAATTTGAACTAGCTGCATAGAGCATTGTGTATAGTATTTATACGTAAAAAGCCATTTAAAATAGGCTACAGTTGCAGTAAATTCCTCTTAGAATTTTAATACAGAGTTTTATCAAAGAGGGGTTGTGTCTTTAATACATAATGACCTGATTAACCAAAACAGCTTCTAAGGACCCATTCCAGTCTACTGGATAAATAATAGGCCATATAAAATCGTGTATGAATGAACACAGCCCGGAATGTTGGTGTCTGTTTTGCTTTGGTAAATAAATACATAATTTTTTTTTTTTAATAGCTGAAATATGTACTGGTCCAGTGGACCATGAAGACATCCTATAGGATACATAATATGTGTTCTTAAAGGAGAGAAAGTACTGCTGAAGTACTCACTGCTCTGTTTTTGAATGAACCACTCATGATTTTGACATACATAGCCTTTTATAGATATGTCTTTGTGATAAATTTCATCCTTCAATCCAATTTATTCTAGTGTTATGATCAGTAAACCTTAGCTTTGGTTTAGCTCCTTATGAAAGCTGCAACTACTTCCATTATAAGTGTTATTTTTAGCTTGCAGCTCAGAAAGAAATGACATTAATCAAAAGTTGCCAGATTTGATAGGAAGGAAAATGAGAATTTCATGCACAATATGAAAAATTTGAAAAAAAAATACAGTTAAACTGTACAGTTAAACTGGTTAATATATCATTAAAAACTACCTTGTCTTGAAATTCAGCAAGAGTTTAACATTTTGGGAGCTTTCTAATCTTTTTGTTTAAAGCTGTCCACACAGCAAAAGCTCCTGGAAAATCCATGCTTACCATGAAAATCCATGAAAAATAAACCTGTTATTTGGCAATGTTATTGGACACTATACCTTCTCGATAATACTGTCAAAATTTCTCAGATAAATAGTCTACTGCTTTACAGGCCAGTGTTTCAAGTACACAGCATGTGGCATATTTAAGGTGAAATTTTCAGAATCTTAAGTTATAAATTATAAAAGCCGCTTCTGAAGTAATTTAGGTACCAAAACTAGTGTTTTTCAGAAGTATCTAATCAAGATAGCCATGTTCTGAAAATCTTTGTGGCAGCTGATCAGTATGCCTAGTTGCCTAATAATTGTAAAATCTGGTCTTAGATATGTGGGTACTAAAAAAAATCCATTACTCTTAACAAGATTGATGCCCAGATCATCCAAAATATTTCTGCACAGAACTCCAACTGAAAAATTATTTAATTAGAGATTAAATCCCTTAGAAGACATGACCTTTCAGTATTTTGGAAACATCTGACCAGAAACATAAAATAGTATCTACATCCAAACTTTTTCTTAAGTGGCACGTACAAAGCATATCATTCCACGTCGGTTTTGTACAGTGAGTTTTAAATTAACTAGTAAAGCAGATGTAGTGAGAAAGGACAACAGTATGTAGTGACTGATTAAGGTTTAAAATTCCTATCTTCTTTCTATCTCATATATTGTTGCAAGTGACTGTTTAGGAAAAAAAAAAAAAAACAAACCAAAAACATTTTGGCAAGCTAGCGTTGATGTTGACTTTTTATCCTGCTCAGATACATGGCTCTGGAATTCCGTGGAGACAGTTCTGACCTCGGTAAATAATGAATAGATTTTACATGACTGCAGTCTTTTCAAATCTTTCTCTACTCTACTCTCATGATAACTTCTCTTCTGTTTTGTTATGTAGTAAGTCTCTGTTAGGCATTGAAATGTGATTGCTAAGCAAGTGCTAGAAATCTGTGGCCATTTAGCAACTTAGTGCCTATCTCAGTGCTCCACAACATTGCTGTTTCATACACCATGTCAAGAAATGAGGTAGATCCAAAACATTGCTTCCAGAACACAGACCAAAACAATGTCACTAACAATAACTTTGTTCAGCTTTTGACAAAAAAGGGCTTTTGATACAGAAACAAGTTGCTGTTATTCCAGTCAGTGTAGTTCATCATGGCATGTTATCAGAAAGTTTTGTTTCTGTATAGTTTATATTTCTGTCTTTTGCATCAGGATAGGTAAACCAAAAGTCTTAAGTACTGTTTATGGCAGTCTAACTTGTAGAACTCAAGAGGGCATTATGAGGATATCTCTTGTCACCAAAACTATCTTTTGATGTAATTTAGTGGATTTATGGCTCTCTGTAATCATGGTCAAATTTAGCTTTTGGCTCTGAACCTGTCATTCTCAAAATTATTCTGGTATTATTGTCATGCATTATTTTAATGAGCTATAATCTCTATAATATACTGAGCTATAATCTCTAAATGCAAATATATTCTCTCTCGTCTTCTGTAAAAACTCTGTTCATGGACTTTCAAATGATTTTTCAAAGCAAACTTCTCTTCTATTTTGAGAAATTATAGAATGTAGAGATGGGGTTTTTTGGAACTACTGGTAAAATGGAGAAATGTTCTTTTCCAAGGGGAGAAGATAGATCAAATTTATGCTTTTTGCATCTATAAAGTCTTCCAGAACTTTGCAATGATGCTTAAGTGGAAGGTTCTGGAGGAGTTCAAGAGATTCTTCCACATATTTTCTAGAGCAGGACTAAGCCCACAGCTGCTGTATATAGAGAACAAGATGAAAGTCATTAAGGTATCTTAATTTTGAAGAAGCAAACAGGCCAAATCTCATTCTTAGTATTCTTCTAACTTTCTTGCTCCCGTGCATGTGCATTGCCATGAAACATGATGTTGTCTGAACATGCTTCAATGTCAGAAATGACTTCTGTTTTAACAGAAGGAATATCTGCCTCTATAGAAGATTTTTGCTATTTCAATAGAATACAAATAATAACAATTTAAAAAGATATGTCCCATTCAAATAACTCTTCTGTCCATTTTCTTTAAGATGTTAGCACTTCTTTTCAAAACCTATGGAAGAAGTTATGATGTGCAATGGAGGAGAAATAGAGCACCTTTGACCATAATACAATTAGTGTTGTACAGGATCAAACTATGGGGGAGTGTAACTATAGGTAGAATACACAAACCATCTAAATTGAAATATAATTGTATTAGCATCAATGATATAATCCAGCAAGGAAGGGCCAGATCATTCAGTCTTGTACAAACTGGACTGGAAGATCTGTCACAAAAAGAAGCTGTCACCCTAATCATGAGTTTTCTTTCACCACAGGAATCATTATTTCCTGTTTTGTCTATATTATCAATAAACTCTTTTAGTTTGGTTGTGTAACAGGTAAATCACTCTGAATCTTTCTTATTGCCTGTCTCTTACTGAAACCTATTGTTAAATTACAGCTAGGAATGAATTTGAAGCAAACAGGTCAAAAACCCTGTATGGTTTTATATTATTTTAAATCATATCGCCTTTTTAATATTTTGTTAGTGGCACAATTTCAGGGAAGTATCTCAGTTATTTCTCTTTTCTTATTGTCATCTAATGCATACTTAGAGCACATCAAAAACATAAAGCAAATGTGTTTGTTAATTTTAGATGGCATTTCAGACTGCATTTTCTACTTTTTTGCACGTTTCAAACAAAACTCTAGGTTTATTTAATGGAAGAATTCAAAGCACGAAATAGCTTTGCTCTTGTTGAATCCAATGACCGACCGCAAGATGTCGTGAAACAGCAAGCTATATAAATGCTAATAAATGACCACTGCATAAATGTAGTACAAAAATGGAATATAGACGTGAACAAAAATAAGGAAACTAGCCCCATCCCCCCCATATCCCTCTCTCGATACAACATTCCTTTCCTATAGAACCTATCTATAAAGCACACACAAAGAACAGAAACAATTTTTAGCCTTTTATACCAGTTTGAAATGGCACTATACTCTTATTTTGCTCTCTTCTTCAGTCATTTTTGTGACCTTTTTCCAATGTAATCTCTCAAATCTCCAGTAGCTGTTCTGCAGTCTTCATTAGATGTTTGGAATTTAAAACAGTCAGAGATTACAGGGCACAAACATGTCTATATTTGCATGGTTATAACGTATTGGGACATTTTTAACAACCTGTATGCATATAAGAAGCTTAAGATTCAAAAGTGTTCATGCTGGTCCATTTCTTTGGCACAGACTACATGTCTGTGTATAGCATCATAATTTCTCCATTCCTGTGGAGCATGGGAGCATGGGACCTCTGACCCCACAGAGGAGAATAAAAAAAATAAAGCGAAGGAACAGCTGCAGGGTGGATTACATTGTTAGTCTTAGGGACAATGGAACATCCTTCTACAGTTTAAGACAAAGAGTGTGAAATGGGTGACAGAACTGAGGGTGCAAGGAAATGGAGGACCACTGAAGAACAAATACAATATAAAAATTCCACTATATGTAATAGAAAAATATATAAATTATACATGCCACCAAGGCTGAGAGAATCTCCAAATCAGAAGAAAGAGGTAGGTAAATTTACCTTTATCTGTTTTTATACTCGTCTTTGTTTTGGTGTTCATTCTGAAATATGCAAATGTGTCTAAATGTAAATACAGATTAGGGATCTGAAATGATCACGCATTAGACTACATAGAATGGTGGTATTATTTCAAGTACTATGATTCAGGAGGTTTCCCTTATACTATTGGAATCCTTGAGATTGACAGTATTTCATAACAAGAATACTTAATTACCTCTTACAAAAATTTCTGCTAGAATGCAAAGATGTATCATTTAATGTAAACAAAACTACCAAGAACGGTAGTTTAATAGTAGTGTAAACCAAAGCATAACACTCCAAAGCTAAACGTCACCGAACCTTTAGGGGGGAAATTGAAGCTTAAATTGGATCCTCGCAGAAAAGACCATTGTTCACTTCTTCCCAGCCAGAATTTGAGATGAGATAGCTCCAAGTAAAAATTCAAAATGTAGATTTTGAGATACACTTTCTTCCCAATGACAGTCATAGCTATAAACCCCCTATATTTTCATAAAACCACACATAGCTATAGGTATACATACACATAACACACATACAGTGCACCAAATTCCATGTTTCAGTTTGACAGTTATGACAAGACTAAGAACACCTGGGCATACACTCTGCAATGTCAAAAATGCATCCAGTTACAGAGACTAGATCTTCAGATTTACCACTATTATTAATTTTTGTTCTAATTAGGGTCTGGCTAGACTCTTCTTTTTTGCTCATTTGGCTTTCTGTGTTAAAAATATTTTATCTTATCAATAAACATAAAATTTCATGATCCCAGGGTATTCAGATTCTTAATCAGGTACACAGTCTAAATGGGTTAATCAGAGTTCTTAGAACTTTAAAAACAAAAAAAATTATATTCCATGTCCTGGTTAGCTCATGCAATATTTGAGCTGTTTTCTCAACTATTCAACATGCATGATAATGAAAAGTCTGTAATTAAATTAGGCATGGATTTCTTTGATAACTTGCCCACTCTGCACTCAAGTTTTCTCTATGTGCTTGTTTGACACTAATAATTAAATATTAATAGAGAAGAAATAAAAGTGAAAAAAATTACCTAGCAATAGAAGGCAAAAAATAGCAAATGTCAGGGGTTTAGATTTGTACAGCCAGTGGCACAAAGGAAAACAGATTAAAATTTATCTGTTTTTTTTTTTTTTCCACAGAATCACAGGATGCATGAGGCTTGAAGGGACCACTGGAGGTCATCTGGTCCGACTTCCCTGCTCAAGAAGGGTCACCTACAGCAGGATGCCCAGGACTATGTCCAGATGCCTTTTGAAATCTCTAAGGATGGAGATTCCATAAACACTCTTGGCAACCTGTTCCAGTTACCAAAATTAGTGAGCCAATGAGACTTGTAAATTGTGATTGAAAGACAGTGCTGGATGCACTCAAGTGCCCAAACCTTTATCAAAAAAGTCACCTGTACTTATTTTACTGTTATGTCCTATTGTATTTCATTTCTTTGGACAGCTCTCATGAATGCAGATCCACTCAAGATCAGGTCACATAAACAACGTTTCTGTGTGTGCTTCCTTTTTACCAATGAAGCTTTTCAAACAACGTCCTGCTCCCATTATGTGAAATTAGCATATAGAAAGAGGGCCAGAAGAGATATTGTGGAATTGCTTCCCATGCTTCACTTAAAGAGATCACCATGTGTCAACTATGCATGAATGCTAAAACACAGCGTGACCAAACACAGTCATAAATAAGCATTCCTGAGAAAGGAAGTGCTGATGTCCAAGAATATGCAGCAGTGTTGGTCTTAGTTGTGAAAGACACAATTTCACTACATGAATGTGATTAATCTCTTGAATTGAATATTTTTAATCACTCCTAAGAGATTTCTAAATTTTCTAAATTTTTTTAATCTTTTTTTTTTTCCATTTTGTTTTTAAATGACCTTAAGGGCTTTCTTAAGAAGAGAATTAAAAGCAAAAGAACTTTTTGGACATTAGATTTCAGAAAGGTTGACAATGCATAAATGCAGATTTATTCCATGCATTCTATATATGAAAACTGGAAGAGATGTGTTTGCAACCAAGACTGTTTGCTACCCTGCTTAGGTCTGAACAGGAGGATTTTCAAATGGCTTTTCATTTTCAGTAAACACAGGAGAACAGGGAAAATGTGAGGAGGGATGGATGGCTAGTTTATCCTTGTAAAAGATAGAGAAGTTGTATTTGTTGACAGAGTGCACTGTTCAGATTCACAAAGAGAGTATGCCCTCAATTTCACTGCACTATACCAGTGTTCATTCAACTGATGAAGTTCTCAACTCAAAGGGCAGCATACACTTTGTTCTAAGTTCCTGCTGAAAAGGAAAAGCTGACAGGGGGAAACTTGCACAAAGGATATTGTGCTGTTAAAGTTTGTTCAAAGCGACAGTTGTCAGATGTCTTTGAAATGAAATTGAAAAGGAAAAACCAATTTTCTTTGTGGACAAAGTTCAGCTCATTTGGTGTGCTGTACCTGTCTAATTTGCTTCCCTGTAAAAGAAATTTTGACTAGATTTATTTGAAAACGTAGTTTGTACTGGTACAGGCATAGCTCAGAAAGTTTAATTTCAGTTTGCATAGTATTTATAGAAGGTAAATAAAAATTAATTTCTTTCTGTTTAAAACAACAGAAATGCCAAATTTTGCTAAAAGGATTGGACTTTTTTTCTTTTGTCTTACCAAATGTGATTTTTAAGGCTTTGACTTGAGATAGACAACATAATTTTTAATGTTTTCTTTATTCATTTTTTCAGTAATGGATAAATAATGAGATTTAATATATTTCAGGAGGAAGTTGAGCTCCTAGGAAACTTAAGTTATTTTGGAAAAATATAAGTATGAAAACCAGATAAGCAGTAAATCTAAATCCACTACATATTTTTAAATATTTTCCAGTATACATTAATTTGACTTTGGACAAGATAATAACAAAATATAAATATATAATATAGGCTACAATGTTTATTAATTATAAAATTGTGTGATGTATATTATATTATAAAATAATAATATCTCCTACTTTATTAAAGGATTGAATATTTAGATACAGCAGACATTTGGACGTATTGAAAAATAATTTGAAAGGTGCCATCTTTATGTTTCAGAACATGTTAGAAGAGTTGGCTAACTGTCTAGCAGTCTGCAGGATATATTTATTTCTTTCTGGTTTTCATGGAAAAGGGTTTGTCCTGCTGCGGTACTTGTAAATGTACAATGTACAAATGTAAAAATGGGAGATTTGATCTCAGGACTAGATTCTTGAAATATATCTATTATCTACTTCAAGAGAAACATGGCTCTGTCACTGTATATTTATCAAAGCACCTCATCCCACTTCTATACAGATAGGATGTGTATACTCAAGAAAGACCAACTCAATCCATATATCCATTGAAAGCATTTTTAGAAAGGGCAGTGACTGAATTAGTTTGGAAAATTCCCTTTTTAGGTGTTGGCTATGCAAGTAAATATTCCTTTGTCATTAAAACCAGGTTAACCACCAATTTTAGCATAGCTGTATACTAAACTACAGTCAGATTTCCAGTTTTAACTTTATCTTTCACCATTGTGCTGATTCAGTCTACTCGGAGCTGTTTCAATCAACATCTGATCAGCATGACCAGCTACTGGATCTAGGGACCTGTCTAGACTACAGCTTAAAATGTAATTAATAATGCTATAATAAATGAAATCTAATTATCTAACGGAAATGAAGTTTGTTGTGGCAGGACTGATTTAGCAAGGTTTGAGCTGTGGAGAGATGATCCTCAAAAAGGATCATGGAATTGTGGTCAGTGAGTGGAGAAGGTTACTTTTCTGTCTCAACATAGATTGTGGACAGACCATTGTTTCATAGTATTGCCAATGAGCATTAAAAGTTACCTGTATCTAAAAGTAAGGCCTTGATTCAGATGTGTTTTGGCCCTGCTTTTGTATTTTGTGTTTGTAAACTGGTACTTTTTCTATAGAGACTAATCCCTAAATTTTGTGATGCAGATCATCTTACACAGGCAAAGTGTAACGTAATTGCCAATTTACAGATAGACATCTGAAGCACAGAATTAACCACTGCTTTGCCTAAAATCACACAGAAGAAGCCTGTAGGTGAGCAAGGTTTTGCACTCAGTGTAACACTTGCAAGCACCCTCAAAACTGGACCTCCCTTTTTCTTTTTCCTTTTTTTTTTTTTCTTTAAGTACATAAGAGATCATGAGAACAAACAGTCTTTAAAGCTTTATTCTTTACAGCTTAAAAAGATAAGCAGGCTGGTCATAAGAACAGATAAAAGAAACTGAACAAATCTGTTGGGATGTTCACAATATGTGTAACACACATATTGATAGCAGGATCACAGAGATGACAAAACAATATTATCACCTGTGTAAAATAGTTGAACTCACTTGAGTGAAAAGCTGTATTCAGAAACAGTGGTTATGCAGAAGTAGGAATAGGCAACATTTGCATGCCATCAGCTTTCAAAACAACTGCGTTTTCCTTCAGCACTGGAAAACTATCTCCAGAACCATTGCCTCAGGAATTCTTTTGTTTTGTTTTCTGAAAATGATAATGGTCTGGCATCATTAGGAGTGAAAACTGTTCCCTTTAAAGGGTGATAATACATCCTGGAGGGAGAACAGAATGCGCATATGCATCCCAGAGTCTCACGATGTTGGATCCATGTGTACCTGGGAGAGGAATGTGCTAGGTCATGTTCATTGATGGCCAAACAATTTTTATTTTTATTGTACGTACACTTTATTATGGTAATATGCTGCTGGGAACTGAGAATTTCCCTTTTTGTGGTTTGGGTTTTTTTTGTTTGTTTGTTTGTTTGTTTTGTCTGTCCTGAAGCTAAATATATAAAAAGCCTGCTTTTCTGCCAGAAGCAGAAAGTGATGTTGTGTTCAACCTCTTTCCAATGGGTGAATCATGGCCAGTTCGCATCACAGTTTGCATTGCTGAAAAACATCAACAGGCTGGCATAACAGCAAATAGGTTAAGCTTTTGTTTAGTTTGCAGATTGGCAAACAGATGAGGACCACTGGTATTTCAGTTATTGGTGAGCCAAAAGCCTCTTCTGGGTATGAAAGAAACTGAACTATATTCAGTCCTGGAAAACTCAACAGTATATAACATTTGCTCTGACTTGCTCCTTGTTTGACAGAATTTATGATGGAAATGGATTTCAGAAAAAATCAGCATATTATGCTTATGTCACTGTAATCTTGCAGATAGTCATAAGGCTGGGAAAAAATCATGCCATTTCAATAACAGAACAATTTTCTGCTTGTTAGAAACAATGTATATTTTTAAAGAGGAGGGATATATAATATCATGTGTACATTTATAATGGGGCACTTGGAAGAGATGCATTTTTGTGGCTCATTTTGAGCAGTTAAATTTAAGGCAAGGACGTGGTCTGAACCTGAATTTGCCAGAACCAATCTGATACCCTGACAGTAAAGGAAAACAAAAGCATTTTTATAAAATTGTATAAAGCATATTACACGAATTTAGTAAGTTCAAACTGTAAGTCTCAAAACTTTTAAAATAGTAAGAGTTGGTTTGACAGATGCTGCTATATATGAATGCAAAACAAGACGACTTGTGAAACCAACTTTACATTTTCCCATCCTGAGAAGAGTTGTGACTGCTTGTCTAAATCTCTGAGATCAGGTCACTAAATGGCAACTCCTTTTTACATCCTTCTCTGAGCAGAGCTAATTCCCAGTTCCTTTTCATGGATAGGGGAAGGTTGCCTATTGTTCCACAGAGATCAAAAGCATTTGCCAACATTTGTGCCCACTGGGATCATGCACTTCCTGGTGCTCAGAAAGTAAGGCTATGACAGCCAGCCTGCTTCACAGATACCCTTCGGAGGCAGCTAACAGCATCAGGAATCTTTCACAGATAGATGAAGAAAGAAACAGAAGCTTCTTTAGCATTAGATTCTGAGCTCCAAAGCTTACCAGACTTCCCTAACTTGTCACCAGTACAATGCCTCACTTGATCTGCAAATTTTGTGTAGGATTCATGTTTGGGGAAAAAAAAAATCAACCAAACAGTACTGGTAAAACATTCTTTGATAAGATAAGCTTACATGGTTATGCCTACCTGGTTTTAACTGATAGACACAGCTGGTGCATTGCTCCATTCATGTTTAAACATGAATTTGTAGATCAGCAGTAGGTCAGCTAATAGGTAGTCATCTTGTCAGAGAATGGATGACAGAGGGCTGTGATGTGATGGAGCTGAAACTGGCATGCCTTAGAAGAAAGGAGGGGAATAGCTTAGGGAGGCAAAGACTGAGTCTGAGCATTCCTGTAGCACTTCAGGGTGTCACACAAACTGCTGATTTCACAATAGATTGAAAAAGAGCAGCTATGTTTGCATTTGTAGGTGATTATGTCAACAAGGTTTAAAAAAGGGTGGGGATGAAATGAAACAGTTTTTTTGACATGTATACACTTGATAAATACAAAAAAGTATCTTGTATTTTTGTTAGATCTTGAATTTCAAAGTACCTAAGGAACAGGTTTACTTGGTCTTCTTTTGGGGGGAGGGATTATATTTTTCAGCCTTCATAAAATAGTCATTTACAAATAAGGTTTTTATCACCCTTAACAATGAATGATATCACCTAAGAGCATAAGTTAATTTTTATGTATGTTAAGCACATGAATATTTTACACTCAAGCTTTAACATGCTTTTAACTTTTTTCATTTTTCACACAAGATTAACAACCTGCTTGAATTTGTTTTATTGCATGCTATTTCACTTTTCTCTAAGCTGCTCTCCTAGGTTTAAAATTTAAGCTCTTTTCTGCAATATTTTCTTAACTAGCAGAGTTTAATTCATTTTCCATCAGAAAATTTCTATTTAAGCATGAGATCAGTCATTCAGCATGACATGTTTCAAAGAATTACAAGTATTAGTTAATGAATTTGCTGAACTATATCACCAGTATTTGTTCCTGAAGACTTCAGAATTAAAGCTATTAAGAGTGGGGGGGACAAAGCAAACACTCCACTATTTTCACAAGAAATATTGCATGATGGTCTTTTTAGTATACCCTTCTTTCACTACTAAAATAATGGAATGAATACTAAATTCTGAAGAGCTAATCCAAAAACTGTGGAAATTTTTTCATTGATTTTTATTGAGCTTACAGGTAGCCTGTCAATACTAGTAGATCTACTGGAAAGGAGAAGCAGAAAAAAAGCAAGTAAAATGGTCTCATGGAAAGATCTTGTAAGTCACTCAGCATTTTAAATTGAATAAAAGAGCTAATACATGAAAGAAAGCAGTTCCAGATAATTAAGTGAAAGAAACCAGTTCCAAATAGTTAAGTGAAGATCTAGACATTCATTTGGATTTCAGATACCTATTTTCTCTGAAATTTTTATTTGAAATGTTACAGAAAACATTATAAGGGCTAAAAAGTGAAGATATAGAAGAGACCACAGTATTAAATTGCAAGGAGATGTTTATTGGGATACAGCAGACAGTTAAATTGGGCCATTCTGATGTGGAAGAGGAAATACGTGAACTAATTACATCATAACTTGATGATAAATTGAGGATAGAGAAAGAATAGCAAAATGAGACTCAGAGGCTGTTTTAGAGAAATCCAAATGATTAGTCCAGAGTAAATATGCATGCTCAATATGAAGGACTGAGAAAACAAAGAGTAGAAGGCAATATAACAGAAAGAAGTTTATAGCAAAATGACACAAAGAAGCAGATTCAGTCATGTGTGTACATAGGACAGGTGATCAGTAAGATCAGATCCCTAGGTTGGATTCTGTCCCATAAAAATCAGTGACAGTAAGCCCTCTTGACTTCAGTGGTGAAAGATGAGTCACATAAACCAATATTTATAAGAAATGTGTATTTTTGACTTGGATATGAGGTGCTGTGGTATAGAAAGAATGGAATATGGTTGGTTTTCTTTACACCTTAATCTGAGTGTATAGACTTGTAGAAATAATGTTTGTACTTAGGAAAAGAAAACTAGCAAATAAATTATTCTCTTAGCCATTTCCCATGTTAATGTGGCAACAGAAGAATCTGGTTTTGAGTCATAGTTTTCAAAAACTACTCCTAGATGCTGGGGGATTGTGCCTTAGCAGTATATTTAGCTGTTATTAGCATCAGAATTACCAATCTGAATTCATTTTTATAGTTATAGTTTTTTTCTCAAGACCAAAGATTAAGGAATTAGATTTTCTGACTGTTTTAATACTTTCACAAATTAAGAGTTAGGTGCATTCCACAAAACAGTATAAAACAGAGATTTCTTGGTTTAATTTGCAGTAGTATGTACATGAAACAGTGTTCTTCCCATCACTGTAAGTGATTCTTACTGTGATCTTGGTCAAGGTCCATTCTTGACCTGAATGTGTTGAAACAGATCCTTACCCATCTGTTGTTCTAATTAACTTCTGTGTAAAATAAAGGTAATACTAATCTCAAAGTGCTGGTGCTGAGGTTTCAATTCATTTTTACAGCATATCCTGTTTCTGGCTGTAGTGAAAGTGAAGAGTCCTTTACTGTATAACAGCAACAATTGTTATTCTTTGTAAAGTATATAGCAAAGGGAGAGTGTAAGGGAAATGCATGGACAATTGGAAGGATATTATCACAAAAAATATCAGATTCAGCTTTGAAATCACAAGACAAACTTTCTGAAGGCTTTAACTTCTGAAAAAGTTCTAGAATTATCTTTCATGTGATTGACTTTGCTCAATGCTTTTCTAGCAGAAAGATTCTTGAAAGAATAAGAGGCTGTTGATGATGAATTTTGTACCAAAACAGATTTTAAATGGTTTATTTATAAAATCAGACAAAGGACAAAATAATATGATAACTACTACTATGAAGATAAATAGTGAAATTTTGAAATGCATAAATCTTGGCAGAAGTGAAGTGATTCCTAAATGTCAATGTAATTAGAATGCACCTTAAGTTCTTCACTCCACTTCCTATTTAATTATTCCAATGAACACTAGAAATCTGAGAGATTTTTTACATTTGCTTTGAATCCAGGAACACATTATATCTCTCTCCTGGATATGTTGATTCAGCAATAATGTACAGACTCCTGAAACGAACTGAAGAGTGCTGACAGTTCTGAATAGCCATTATACGCAAGATTTCCCCTCCCACACACCCCCATAAGCCTCTAAAAAACACAAAAACTGTCACAACCCAATGCAGCATATTTTTGAAATTCTTTTTGTGACGCTATATTTTTAAAATGTAGCTATTTATCCAACCAAATCAGTTCAGAGTCTCTTCACTGTCTGATAGTTCTTCTGTTCAGTGGCACTGCATCTACAATATACATTGCCAGCATTGCTTATGCCTTGATGGATTTATGTCAGCCTCAGTGGATTTACGCCACTATGTGCTTTCTGCTAGGTGTTCTCCCAGTCGTGCAGGTCAGATTCAGCTCCCCTATAAAGCCAACAAACCTCTTTACCTAAGCCCTTGTCCATAAAGTTTGGAATCATTGAATAGCTTTCCCAGATGTTCTTACAGATGAGCAATTAGATTGTAATTAAAACTGAAGTAGTTTACCAGGGAAATAAAGGACATATTGACTCAGCTTAAAAACAAGAAAAGATAATAGTAAGTGCTTAATGAATTAGGAAGAGAAGGCCACAACAGAGAAAGGGATTCTTTCAGTCATATAGGCTGGTCGTTGCTTTTGTAGATCCAATAGCAGTTTTTCTTTCTCAGAAATGTATCAAAATAAAAGCGGTTCTTTCTCTGCCACTAATTCTGGGAGGCTATTTCATAACTCTTATTCTTCAGGTAAATAGAAACTTTCTTCCAAATCAGAGCCTAAATTACTTCATGTTGTGTTTATGGATATATAGTTATACAAGTGCTGTCCATTAGCTTAAATACCCCTTTCCCTTCTAGTGTTCATCTTCTAATATATTTATGAATATAAACCATGTTTTCTCTTGGGCTTTTTCTTTCATAGACCAAACACAATGGAAATTTTTAACTATCTTCTCTTACTTTTGAAAACATACTACCCCGGTAAAACATTTGGTAGCAATCCATTAACACTTTCTCTCTACTGTCAATGATAATGCTGAACAGGGAAGTGCCTTTTCTCATCCTGCAGTCCCATCTTCATCTATTGTTTTAGTATTAATAGATAGTTTGGTTCCAGTGTGCTGAAATGCACTCAGGCAGGCCTTTGGACTGAGCTTAGCCCTGAGCTAACACTTCACTCCTAGCCAGCAGAGAACTTTCAGCTTTATTAGGTATAGGATAGGGGTATCCCACTATAGTCACTTAGTTCTGTCTTTGCTCTTTGCAACAGTTTAAAAAAAAAAACGAAAACCCCCAAAACGAAGCAGTGTGAGAAGAAGAAAAGGCCTTGACATTGTGCAAGTACTGATCAGCAATAGATAAAACATCGGTGTGTTATCAACAGTTTTCATCAGAAATCCAAACCACAACATCATACCAGCTACATGAAGAAAATTAATTGTATCCCAGATAAAACCAGTATATTAAGTTAACATTTTGAGAACATTTGTAAGATTTAAAAAAAATAAAATAAACAAAAAACCAAAATCAAAGCACCTACTATTATTACTAAAAAAAACCCAAACCCTAATGATTGTTTTTCACAAGGGTTGTTTTTGAATTGCTGCTCTAAACATCTCAGGAAGTACTCCACCGCTCCTGTCATAATGACTAAAACTGGAGTTGAAAAAAAGCGAATGAAAAAGATAATGGCTTCAGCAGGGACCATTAAACAACTAAATATCACAAACCAGAGTTGCTAATACAATACATTTTCATGGCATGAAAGTAGACAATTAATTATTGCAGAACAGAAGAAGTCCCTATGAAGAAATAAAAGCTGAAATGTTTGATTTCACACATATGTAAGACAGACTAATTTTGTCATTTACTCAGGCACTAAAAAAAACTTTAGAAAAACCCTCGTATGGTAAAGCAAACTAATATTGTGTCTTAATGAGTGACGAAGAATGAAATGTTACCATTCCTTACCCCTCTATCAAGTCTATACTTCAAAAATTTCCCCATTACTATCACTGTTAATCATTTGCATTGAGGAAGCTGGCAAGAGCTATCAAAAACGAAGTAGTGTAACTTGAATGCCAACTGCACAAGATAATCAGAGTCTGGTGGGATGTATAATAAAATATGCCAGACTGTGTCATTATAATGCACTTTTGAAAGAATTATACATATTCATTCTTCTCATTTAGCACCTGAATGACAACAAGCAGGTGAGAACATCAGTACGATACATCAAGCAAGACAGTTGCCATTATGAACAAAACATAAAAGAGTGTGACAGAGTTGAAAAATGGAAGGAATGTTCTGTTCATACCTTGCAGGCATTGTTATTCTTTGATAGTGAAATGAAGCTTGCTGGAGAGAGGGGTATGTCTTGTCATCGTAGGTAGCACTTCTGTGACAAATTGCAAGTATGTATTTTTTAATAAAATCCCCAATAAGTTTTTTAAAGGTATTGTCAGTATAAGGAAACTGTCAGTTTATTCTCAACTCTTTTGTTATATACCCAAAACTTTTTTTTTATGTAAAATGAAGGGCTAGATTCATCATTAATGAACTCCAAAAACATGGTTTTCCATTGTAATAATGAAAGATGAAATTATACTGTGACACTACTGAGTGACAAAAGAATCAACTCCATTCCCTATTTCTATAATGTGGTTTTGGATTGCAAAAAGCTGCTTTATATATGTAAACCAAATAACTAAAAGGCACTTGCTGAACTCTGATTTTCCCCCTTCCTCTCCAATGTTTCACAATACAATATTGATAAGATGCTGTCTCCTATCCTTCAAGCCACAGTCATTCTCTGACGAATTATATCCAAACAGACTGCAAAATAGAGCTGCCACTTAAGAATTAAGACCTACTGCTTTGTAACAAGACTATTTTAAAAATTATAAACTTACACGAAGCTAAGTGTATTTGATAGTGTCAAATATTCTAGAAAAGAAAAAAATATTTTTGAGATTTTTATCTGGGCCATGTCTATAATAGCATATATTCTGAAATAAAGAAATGCTTACACGGTCTTAATGGCAAGGACAGTATCCAGACCACTGTTTTCTTTTTTTGCATTAAGACCCTATGTTTTATGTAAAGCTTTGATTGGGATTATTCACATTTCTTCAAGAGAAAATCAACAATGGATGTTAATGGCTGGTTGTCCATGACACCTGAAACACTGCAAGACATCCTCTTTCAAAGCAAAGAGATTAATTCTGGTATGTGGTTGGATTTTAAATATTATGGATAAATCTTGAACTATCTACACAATCTGATTGAACATGAAAGTATTTATTATTACTGTTTGAATCGTGAATTATAATCAGTGGTCACTAAAGCTTATTTAAATCTTTTTTCTTTCCAGCATTAAAAATAAATTGGCATGTGTTTATACATAAAGCCACACATTAGATCTTAGCAATGTTACCAGAATTAGCCATTTCAGTGACTGATAAGTCTGTGAAAGAAAGACTTTCATGGCCATTTGGTGGAAGAGGTATAAAATCCAAAATGCCTTTTTATTTGGCATCAAACACCATTAACAGCATCTTTTCAAAATAACAGGGTGGGATGAGATCCATCCTTCAGCAGCCTTTAAAACACATAGAAGGAAGATCTGAAGAATCTTTAGGGATGACTGGAATTTCACTATCAAAATTAGCATCTGAAAATGCATATGAATTTAAGATCTTCCTCTCCATTCTTGATGTTATCACCTAAAATTTCTCCCTTTGGTAAAATTCAAATATTTTACTATCTTGATCTACAATTAATTTCCTTTGTATGGAAGAAATTGCATTTCATCTCGTTTCTTATCTTTCCAAATTGTAAGTGCAGCTAACTACAACTTCCCCTTTATATTTGTTGTGCCTTTAATTTTGCATTCTTTACATTAGTTACAATGTTTAGCAGCATGAAATAATAGCGCCTAATCATTGATATGAGTTATAGAAGCTCTTTGACTACATTGTGCAGAAAAGGCACATATATTGCTTATTTCCTGCCAGAATGTAACTTCTTATTGCAATGTGGAGTTACTTTCTTAATCAGTGCATTCAAATCTGATTGCATACTGACTGTATTTGGTCTTTAGGATTAAGTGGCAATTATAAGATCTACAAACAGCAGATGGATAGAAGAATTTGAATTGTTTTGCCATACGAGAGATGTGCTGAGAATTTTGGCAAGCATATGGAATTTTTGAATGGGTAATGAAAACACTGGGCATGGGACAAATGAAACAAAAAACTGTGAGATAAAACAGCCTACTCAGCTGTATGTATTTCTGGGGTGAAGGAGGAAAAAAAAAAAGCAGTACTGAAAGTAATTACATAAAATATAAGATCCTGAAAGGACTCTGTTAATATTTCAGGACTTTGCTTGTGGATAGGATTTCCAGATACAAAGGCAAGGGAGTGTAAAGCTTATCATAGAATCATTTAGTTTGGAAAAGACCTTTAAGATCATTGAGTTCAACTGTAAAACTAACACTGCCAAGACCACCACCAATACCTAAATAGAAAATGATAGACATATATTGTGTCTCGCTTAATTGTTGATACATAATGGTGACCATCCACATGTAACGGAAGTCTACTGGAGCTATGAGTAAAAAATATCAGTCTCAAAGCTTGATAGCCCAAGATCAGAAAATACCTTTGAAAGAACATGTGTTATACATGATGGACACAAAATCAAATCACCTTGATTTTCTGAAATAGTCAAGAATGTATAGGTTACTGCTGTATTCATTTCGATATTTCATTTATATATTTACAACAATTAGTAGATAGAAATATTCCTAATTTAGCATATTTTATTCCTTTTTCCTGCCACTGATTTTTCATCATGCTCTCAGTTGATCTCCAGTGTCTATAAAATGTTTTGTCTTTACATAGCAACTATTTAATTTGTTAGATCAATATTAGTTTGTCCCATCATTTTTCCTTCTTTTGACATCAAATTTTCTTCTTTATTTCTGCACTTTTCAGCTAAAAATACATATGGTTACTGAAAAGAATAATTCCTAATATGCAGTACTGTAACATAAGGATAAACAAAAGTTAATTAGGACACAGTCATTTAGATGATCCTTTTATCACTCTTTCAGCATGAATAGTAATGAATTAATTACAAACATTAAAATTCTAAAATAACATGACAGCTGATATGTTAATGGAATTCTTCAATTATTCGTTTCACATGCATGAATTGCACATTTTTTAAACTATGTTTGTGTTTTCTATAGCTTTTTGATTTGACAGATTGATTTAGTTTGTAAATAAAACCTAAATTATTAGAGATATTTTGGAATTATGGCAGTTTTGTCTAATGGGTGCTTCAGCAGCCTCAAAGTAAGGATCTGTGGAATATATTCGAATGTCTGCCTGCCCCTTTGACATTTTGCATGCATTAACATAAGGTCAATATATCTTAGCACAGAAACTGTCCAATAGCTTACTCAACTCTGTAATCTATCACATACACAGTACCTATTCAGATTAATTACATTTATTATATTACTTTTGTATGCCTTGGCAATTGTTAGAATATTTGTGTAAACTTGTTACTGTGAGTGCTATACACGTCAGCCAAGTGCTACACCCCTCAATTTAGCCTCTGGATCTGGTGGAGATTATAGGACTAATGACTTTAGAGTTAAAGCTTAGTAATTCTGCACTTCAAGAATAACCACAGTTCTGTATCTTCCATCAGTGAATATCAGGTGTGCAGTTTTAAAGGAGAAAATATAGCTATTTATCATAACATTTGGACCTACAATCTACTATCATACTTTTTATTATGGTAAGAGTTTCTGGATTAATTTGAAGAACTGGAATGAATTAGGACAGCATACCTTTTTCGTCCTTGACATAAAGAGCAGGTGAAAGTACATGACTCCAAAAGGGTCCTGTTTGGCAAGAAGCATATGAGCAAATATTCTGGATGTATTTTTCCAAGAGCTCAAAGATTTTGTATTGATTCATTACCTCACCTGATGTATTTCTATATACCATATCATCTTGGACTATTATCACATTTTACAGCTGGAGAAGACAGGAAGGCCAAGGGCTTACCAGAAAGAAAACCTGAAGAAAACTGAAACCTGATCTCCTTATCCCCTTCCAGAATATATGGCCACCACAGCTGAACTGGTCATCTTGGCATCTTCCCACTCAACTTAGAGACTTATGAACTAAATATCTTTGTACCTAAACCCTTTAAGGACTTTTACTGCTAGATGTGTTTGGAGAATGTTATTATGGGCAAGGAACAGAATAGCATCCACAACCATTTTTATGCAAAAGCGCGGCAGACCTCCATTAGAAAACACTGGCTGCTGGCAATTGCTGACCATAAACCCAATGCAAGAAAGAAAAGAGGTAATAATGACACAAAGTAATGAAATAAACTAAAACTGAAATTAATTTCAGACCATGATTGAAGACATCTACATGAACAAGGTAAATTAAACAGTTGGTATGAACATATGAATTCCACATACTGTAATAAATATGTAATCTGAATGGCTCTTGTTCTCTAAACTCTTTTGTGGACTGATTATCCAATTATGTCATAAAAGAATTGATTGGTTTCTCTTTCCTTGGGCAGATCTATCTTCTCTAGATTGAATGGAATTGTGCATGTTGATATCTGAACACGAGTGGAGAACTTACAGTATCTTCTGGAGCCAAAGATCATGTTTAGAAAAAAGAAAAATATACTTAGAAAAGGACCAGATTTCCTTATGAAAGAATGGACAAAAGAATGAGTCAGTCAATGTCCTGAATAACTGGAAAAATTGGGCATTTCTTCCTTTTTTCAGCAGAGTGCTGGATCAGAACCCTATGGGAATATCTATGATCATTTATTTCTGTTTATCATACTAGTCATAATCTCATCAGTGCAGAAAAGGGAGATTTATGGTATTGAGCTGAGAACAACAGTTTGACACCTACCTGTAAGTTGCTGTCAGGGAGCTAAAGCAGCCAGAAGCATCAATAAAAGTTATGTTTTCAACATAGGTGAAGTTTATTTTTGGTTACTTTGCTGAGAAGAAGCTCATGCCTTCCCAGACCATTGCCACATTCTATAACATAAAATTTCACTAACTGACTTCAGTATTTCTCTTCTTTTCATTACTGAATTTATTTTTGTTTTAAGGGAATGAAGACTCTTATGCCAGTCCTGACTAAGCAACAAGATATACCATATTGTGAAATGGAAAATATAATAATGTGAACATGTGAATCACCTTAAAGATGAATCATATTTCTGTAAAACAAATAATTTATATTTAAATAACTTATCTCCTTTTTATCTAATTTAAAAGTAATCTGTATTCTTTCTCAACTAATCCCCAAATCTATGAGCTAGTTTGATCATACTTGTGCAATAAAATTGAAAATTTTAGATATGGTAGGTAATCAATTTTAGTCTCCTCATCTGTGTTTCCAATCTCATTACAGATTGCAATTTTCAGTGCAGATTACATGATGACCCATCAGTGGCTTTGTTGTTTCTGAATTACCAATTCCTCGTCTACTGCCAGATAAGAACAAAGCCTATGCATCAGTCTGACAGCTTGCAAACAGAAAATGGGCTTGTAGGATTGGATTTAAATCCCAGGTGTAGGGGATAATTACCACATCAGTCATGCAGTAACTGAAAAATGGTATTTCAACAAGAAAAATTACATTCCTTTTATAGTGCCAACAGAAATCATTATTTGAGGCTTCATACTGATTCAGTGTATCATTACATGTGCACTGTACCCATTAAATGCAATGTTTGTTACAACCTAAAAAACTTATTGTTTCAGATACTTTTGTGGCTGAGTTAGCTCAAATCAAGATTTGTGAAACCTTGACAACGCTGAGGTAATTCAAAGGTATAATATATATTATACAAGTGAAACAACAGCAGAGCGCAAAGCATTCAAAACCTCTTCTGCTTCAGGGGAAAAAAGGAGGTTAAAGTAGGAAAGCATAAATCCTACTTTGGAAAATCCTCTGGGGTTAGACCCTCTGATGCTGGCCTTTTCATTAAAATAAATAGAATGGTAATAAGAGGCTATCATCGCTTGCGTGGGCTTCTCTACTCCACACTTTTCAGTAAACAAGATACTGTTATCAAGTAATTATTTTATAGGCCAAAAAATCAAAAGCGTGTTAAAAATAAACCATAAACAAATTAATTCTTTAATGTCACACTATTCAAGCACAAATTTACTGTATTTTTTATTTTATAGCTTGACTATGATCAATTCTACTTTATTATTAAACAGACAGTAAAGCAATAAGTAGATTTAACAGAGTACTCTGTGGGTCCAGAGAATCAGCAACTGGCAATTTGGAGGAAGGAGAGGAAAGATAGGGGCTTGTTCGTGACCTCAAATGGGAATACTTTCCCTTGTATTCCATATCAACACTGTGTGTCTGAGTTGCACCAGATGGACCACCAGTGCACTGGATTTCCCCGGGATAACGTTGGCAATACCCAGCTAAGGTTTATAAAGCTAAATGTCTTCTGCAGTGTATTTCTCTAATCTAAGTGGGGGTTTTAAGTGGTCTTATAAGAACCACTCCTGACTTTAGAAAGCAAGCAGGAATACTTGGATTATATCAGAAAACATACATGGATGGTTCAGTCAGTGCCAGAGCTAGGTAAAAGGGTCATCTCAATGAGAAAAAACATTATGAACATGCCATCCACAGAGCTTTTCATGTATTTAGCCAGGTCTTGGTTCATCTTTGGCACTCTTACAATTATTTTGGATATACACTTAACTACTGGAGAAGCCATGAACAAAGACAACTGTTTACAAACCACTACCAGAATTTTAGACACCACTATTAGATTTGTAAAAAGTTAGCCTGGCTCCAACTTCTCTTTGTCTCTGCACACTGCTCTCTCTCATCTCCTAGCAGTATATCCAGGAGAAATCTGTATCCTAGTATTAATGACTTCCTCTCACAAACTCCACCTCCTGCCGGACACAAAATCATTTTGGAATCCAAACGAAACTAGAGAAACTCTTTCCCCTCATCCACCTCAAATTCATCTTCTTCATTGATTTGGACTTTTCAAACATATGGGGAATGAGGAGCCCTTGGCCTACAAAAGATTTGGGGGCTGAATGCTTCTACTTGGAATGCATTGCATGCTAAAGGGTCAGGGTGTCCTCAAGGTACTGGTTGATTGTATTCAGCACTGATATTCTCATAGATGATGTCTGCTAAACTGTCTCCAAAACTGGCTTCTACATAGGTTCAGGAAAAGTACACAAGTGCCGGAAATAACAATTGGGCAGAGTTGGGAAGCACTGACAAGCAAGCACTGTTGGACCCAGGGAAAATTTAGGATACTTTTTCCCAGCAGATTATCTTCTTTAGGAGATAGGCCCACAACATTTTGCTCAAGAGTCTGTCCTTGTACAAATTTGAACAAACTAAGAAGTTTGCCTGGTAACTGAGCATGCTCATGACGCAATATAATCCAGTTTTGTGCAGAGGGGGAACAGCTGTGTCTGCTATATGGTGGCTGAATCTTTAGAGAGGATATCAAAGACCCCTTGACGTAAGTCTTGGTTGATACTTTCAGGAGTTAATAGTTCAAGAGACTGTAAGAGAAGTAAATGAGAGAGTCTGTCTCAAGTTCAATTAATTCATTGTTCTGAATGTATAGAACAAGGATTTGCAGGGAAGAATACTATGTATGTATGTACTTCAGCAGGAAGAACATAAGGTGAATACTATTAAATTGCAGCTTATTGTTTAAACTTGTAGCTTATTGCTTTAAGTTGCATTGTCTTCTGAGGAGTACTCTAACAGCTACATCTAAAGAAAATTAGCTACACAGTTTGTAATAGTTTCAAAGAGTACTAAGAGAACTGGAAATGGTAGTGCTGTGATCCTGGGAAGAGTAATGCATAGTTACTAACAGATCAGGTGGTAGCATTAATGCATTAATATCTGGCCAAGAAAAGTGAATGAAACTAGAAATTAGCATTTTGTTCTGCTTTGGAAGTGCCAACTCTTATAATGCTGTGGAGAA
Organism: Nipponia nippon; assembly: GCF_047370975.1. Classification (NCBI taxonomy): domain Eukaryota; kingdom Metazoa; phylum Chordata; class Aves; order Pelecaniformes; family Threskiornithidae; genus Nipponia; species Nipponia nippon. The sequence continues at coordinate 38,975,635 of NW_028262291.1, forward strand.
TGGAATTTAACTGCATGAGTGCTCTCAGTGCCTTACGTGCCATAGATAAATTGTGGGGTCAATACAAAGCAGATTTAGGGATTATAAAATATGTCGCAATTGCACAGCATTTTGAAGACAATGTGTTCTATATCTGGCTTTCTTTTTCAGTTTTCATGGAGTTATTTTACCTCAAGCATCTTAGCACAAATTAGTTATTTTGAGTTCACTTTATTCTAAATGAAATACATTTTAAAAAAATAGCATTAAAAATGACAGTCCTGTTCTTATTGCAATGTTTAGTTAGTTGAACTGTGCAACTAACGGTGCGTCAATCTGCATGTATATGTTCTGTAGCTTTGGCTAATATGGAAGGTAGCACTAATACTATGAGATCGGAATATGTCTTATAAATATTTGATGACATAAGTATTACATCTCTAGCATAAGAATGACTAAGATTTTCTTTTTTATTTCTTCTCAAGATTAATATTTGTTTTTTTCCTTTCATTCTTTTGTTTGTATCCTAAGACCTCAAATTATCAGACAGTCAGCTAACTTGAACACACCAAATATAAGGACAGCAAACAGGTAAATGGGCATGCAAAACACTAATTTACACTTCCAAAACAGGTAATTTCACATACTGGTGGTAGCCTGCACATACAATTATTCATCTTGTTCATGCATATGCATGGCTTCGGCACAATTGCCTTTTTACATATGTGCATATATTTCACAGGCTCAGTTTAGTCACTGATATTTAGTCATTATGATTTGTGTGCATGTTTAAACCCTGCTGTGTTCATTCAGAATAGAATATACATTCATGATCCATTTGAAGAAGGTAGCTATATCATATCAATAATTACTGGTCTGCTAAGAAAGACAGCTTCAACAAACCCCAAGCTTCAGAGCATTCCATACTACTCAATCTCCTTTTTCAGTAGCATCTCTCATTTTCCCAGAACTTGCACCTCCCTCTTCTTCACACGTTTGACTTTCAGTATTTTCAAGGAAAATATATGAAGCAATACCAGAAGATGTGATGTGGTAACAAATAAAACATTTAAAACATGTCAAATTGCCATTTTCAACCTATGACATTGTTAACAAGAAGAGCTACAGTCTGTCTGTAATTTCTGTGGATTCTTAAAACTTCAAGACTTGCCTTTTTTTTATTGCAAAATGAGAAATGCCAAAGAAAAGTCATATCAGATCCATTGCACCAAAAATTATCATAGATAACTTCCCTTATACAGTGGAATTTGCAGTCCTTTTATTCTGACACAGTCCACATAATAGATGAGGACAAGCGAGAGGTTTGTCCCTGCAAACAGTATTTTGAGTAAAGGGCTGCCTAACCTTGCTACTATATGAAGATGGAGAATGGATGTTTTAAATCTTACACGTCTCTACATCTCACATACTTAATACAGACAATGGACACTCTCATGCAAACATGTTATACTTCAAGGTATATATTCTTTTCCTGACAGCAGGCTAAAGAAAAGAAGACTAGTGGCAGTGATTTCATATCAGTTTTATCTATTATAGGTTTGCAAGCTAGCTCAAGATGAAGAAGACATCTAAATCAAGATGGAGACTTGAGTTCTTTTCACTCCTGTATCACTGCCAGTTAAAACTTTTGACTTTTCCAGAGTCCCCTGACCATCCAACTGTAGACTAACTTGAATTAGAAGACTCTCAAATTCTCCTCTTGCATTAGATGGCAAAATGATGGTATATTTCTTAGTGCCAGAGCCCTAAGTGCATCCTCCTCCCTCCTGGGGTTTGGCTGCCCTGGCTGGGGACCAGTTCAGTTACAGGACAGCTGAGGATAGTTCCCTGCCCTCTGAGGATCTTGGGGGAGAGCAGTGCCTAGCATTGCTGCTGGGAGTCCACAGGCAGCGCTGACCCCTCTTCCCATGAGAGTGGCTTTGAAGATGGAGGTCTCCCTCTGGGATTTGCCTGAACTACAGTCTCGGCTGTGTCACAGCCATGTACCCTGTTTATCTGGACCCTGAACTTGACCCAGATAATGAACTCCCCAGCTTGAGCTTGGAGCTGGCTATAGACTTGCCCAGCAATCGTGGGATTGTCTCTGACCCTGGTTATGGTCTCCAGGACTGGTTCTAGCCTGGACCCACTGACTTAATTTCCCAGCTTGTTCTCAGACAGGTCTCATCACTATGGATTTTTCTTGACAATCTGTCTGTCCTAAGCTGCCCTCCAGCCTGCCCTGCTCCTGGCTGGGGCAACAGCACAGGCCCTGGCTGCAAGGCACCCATGGGGAGCCCACATGGCTTGTGACACCCAGACCGCAGGGAGCCACTGGCCTGCACAGAACCTGATGCTGGTAGCATGCTCGGTGCCTGTCTCAAAGCTCTGGTTAGTGAAAAACAAAGAACTAGGAACTGTAATAGGAGCTAAACTGAACAAACTAGTGCTCTCCTCAGCTAGGAATGTTTCTTTTAGGTCAGAAAGAGGCCTACCATATATACAAAGAATTTGTTCTACATTTTACTATACATAAGTGCAGAGACAAGAAGAATACACTGAAATGTGCTTAATGATTGCAGAGGATATCAGTCTGTCCACAGACTGTGAAAGTATAATGTTTGAATAACACATGTATTCCTTTAAACATAAGGTTATTTACAAAAACAGCAGCACATTTCTTATTTCAAAATGAGAAACTGGAAATGAGTCCTCTCCCTCTCCCTTTCCCTCTCCCTCTCCCTCAAATTCCCATCAAATTATATTCCATAACAGCTAACCACATATTTCAGAGTTTCCAAAAACAAAACAATTACTTCTGGGCAATTACCAAGAATGGAAGCTTTCATCCTGAGAAATAACTGCTTCAGAAAAAAAATGAACAAAGCTAATTGAATAGTGCAAATAAATTATTCATCAATTTGCAGAGGAAGAAAAAGGCAAATCTATTGGCATATTTTGGTTAAATAGCTTCAGATATGCAAAAAGAGAAAAAGAATATAGTTATTCTATAATTATGATATAGGGTGGGATTTAAAAAGGCATCAAATGTTTTCACCATCCAAGAATCATTGTAAGTCAGTAGAACTCGGGCACTTCCTTTCTTTCCATGAATGAAACCTGACTAATTGCATTTGAGCTTCAGGAATGTAAATTAAAATGCCAAGCAAATAGAGGTAATTTTAAAATTGTGGATGCCATCTCTGTTTTAAACCTGTATCATGATGCCTAAGAATAATTACAAATCAGAATGTGGGATTAGCAAAGTATACAGTTTTTATGCCTGAACACTGTCATAGAATCAATGGATAAGGGAAGAGCGACTGACATCATCTACCTGGACTTGTGCAAACCATTTGATACTGTCCTGCACAACATTTGTGTCTCTAAAATGGAGAAACGTGGAATCAACTGGTGGACCACTTGGTGGATAAGGAATTGATTGGATGATCACACTCAAAGGGTTGCAGTCAATGGGTTGATATCTGGGTGGAGAGCAGTGATGAGTGGTGTCCCTAAGGGATCTGCACTGGGACCAGTATTATTTAACATCATTGTTGGAGACATGGACGGGGGATTGAGTGCACCCTCAGCAAATTTGCAGATGACATGAAGCTAAGTGGTGTGGCTGATACTCTAGAGGGAAGGGATGCCATCCAGAGGGACCTTGACAGGCTTGAGAGGTGGGCCTGTGCAAACTTCATAAAGTTCAACAAGGCAAAGTGCAAGGTCCTGCACATGGATTGGGGCAGTCCCAAACATTGATACAGGCTGAGTGGTGAGTGGATTAAGAGTAGCCCTGAGGAGAAGGACTTGGGAGTATTGGTGGATGAAAAAAATTGAATATGAGCTGGCAATGTGCACTAGCAGCCCAGAAAGCCTATTGTATCCTAGGCGGCAATAAAAGAAGTGTAGTCAGCAGGTCAAGGGAGGCGATTCTGCCCCTTTACTCTGCTCTCGTGAGACCCTACCTGGAGTACTGCACCCAGCTCTGGGGTCTCCAGCATAAGAAAGACATGGACCTGCTTGAGTAGGTCCAGAGGAGGGCCACAAAGATCATCAGGGGGCTGAAGCACCTCCCCTATGAGGACAGGCTGAGAGAGATGGAGTTGTTTAGCATGGAGAAGAGAAGGCTCCAGGGAGATCCTTATAGTGGCCCTCCAGTACTTAAAGGGAGCCTACAGGAAAAATTAGGAGGGACTTTTTAAACTGAAAGAGGTTTTAAACTGAAAGAGGGTAGATTTAGATTAGATATTAGGAAGAAATTCTTTACTGTGAGGGTGGTGAGAGAACTGAACAGGTTGCCCAGAGAAATTGTGGATGTCCCCTCCCTGGAAGTGTTCAAGGTCAGGTTGGATGGGGCTCTGAGCAACCTGATCTAGTTGAAGATGGCCCTGCTCATTGCAGGGGTGGGTTGGAACTAGATGATCTTTAAAGTCCTTTCCAACCCAAACCATTCTACGATTCTATGATTCTATGATAAAAACAATTTACTACTAAAAAGTCATATTCAACATAATAATTACATTTTTAAAATGAAACAAAAACTGTTTATACCCAAATGTGTTCATCAAGAGTTATAAAAAAGACCCCGGCAACAGTCCCTCTAATTGTCCTTCTTTTTTTACAAGTACTTGAAGATGCAGAAAAATTTGGATTTTAAAAATTTGTGTTCCCAAGACTTCATATTTTCCCCAGCTTGAATTATACCCAGAAGACCAATTGAAAGAAGAAGAAAAGAAGTCCTTGGCTTTAAGCAGCATGCACCTTCTGCTTGTGTGCTTGCCCTTGTCTTAACTTTAACTATAACTAGAAGATATATATCACCATTAAAAAGAGTAACAGAAATTCTTGGTGCCAATCAATACCTGATATCTTCCTGTATTGGGGGCTGTATAGCATCAAGCAATAAACTAGGCAGATAGGTATAGGTCCCAAACACTAATCCCAAAACCTAACCTTATTTTATAGTTAGAAAACTCATCAATAGAAGAATAGAGAATATAAATCCTTGACTTCAGCTGACAACAGCATTCTTTCTGATATAAGCCAATATCTTTTGTCATTTATTTTGTGTAGATGGAGCTTTTAACTTTATCTATGTGTTAGGATTAGGTTTGGTGTTACAGTTATGGCTTGGGAATCCAGAGCTTCAAAAGATCAGTTTACCAGTTTATTCTGGATACTGCCATGCCCTCAAAGTTAGGGTAAACAGAAAATACCTTTTGCAATGGAAAGTGTTGTAAAACTAACTTATTGCTGAATGCCTGCAGCGCTGAGGAAAAGCTGGTGACAATGCAGTCAATTTTTTTTTTTTTTGGAGTCGGTTCCCCCTGTTGGATTAATGTTAACGTTTATTTGGAGGCTAGCTTTCAGTTTTAGAACCTAAAGCATCAAGATCCTTATTTTCTTTCAGTGTCCCCAAGACCTGCACAGTTATAAAGAGATCTGGTAACTTAAAATATCAATGACCTAAGTCCTTTCTTACTAAATGAATAATATGAAGGCTTTATCAAGCCTGTCAGTTTGGTGTTGTTATAGCATGACACCAAGACTGTATGTTACATGCTTTTGGGATGTAGTATGAAAGCACGAGGGAGTTTCTATGGATACAAGTCTATCAATCTAAGAGAACCAAAACTGGTGTAAATTTTCTCCAATATTCTAAAGGGAGCAGTACCTAGCGCAAAGCCCTAGAATCACACTTGTATTTTGTGTCAAAGAAAATAAGTTTATTTGCTCCAGAAGAGAACTTGAAAAAAAATATCTTAAATGCTGTATATAATACAAGGGATCAGGACCCAAGGATAGACTGGGTGGCTTTGGTTTGTTTGCACAAATATTCTTATGCTTATTTGGAGTTTATAAATTTTTTTTTTCAAATAACAGTTTTGTTCTTCTCAGTTGATATAGATAATAATAACTCTCCCCCTTCAGTGAAGGAATTAATAGTTGCCATTCTGTGGTCTGTGTTATGTGGGAGATCAAATCAGATGATCATGCTCGTTTTTCTAAGCTTAAAACCTCTGAATGTTTGCAAAATGTTCTCCAAAAAATAATGTTGTCTGTTGGACAGAATGCAACTAGATGCCCTGAGCATTAAAGGTGCCCTTGGAAATTCACATTTTATGATTTTACAAAATAAACTGAAAATCCTGTTGAGGCTAGGCTTTATATTTGTTGCATCTAAACACAATGTTTCCTTTTCCTTTAGATTAAATGACAATCATAAGACGCTAAGTTATGGAGGAGTGACATCTGGCTCCTTGGCAGACACCTCAGGCAACTGTGTTAATGACTTTGGAGATGGCTGTGTATCCGTAATAGAGTTAAGTTTGTTGTCTAGATTGTATTACCCTCTTACTCTCTTAGACATTTTCTCCATTTTGTCCTTTAGCTCACATTGGAATCACTGAACCACTCATAACCCTGACTTATAAGCCTTTCCTTGTATTTCCATCTGCTACTGTATGTTGGGTTTGTTATTATTGTTGTTTGGGTTTTTTCCCCCCAGGAAGCTGTGTGCATACTTTGCAAAAACTTCAAAAGGAAGGTTTTGTCAACTGGAAGTGTATTTTTAATGCTTGATAAAACTGAAGATTTTAGACAACACTTAGTTCTTCTTAAGAAAAGACACTATAAAAGAAATGTACACCTACTGAATACTTACACTTAGAATTGAGAACTACACCTCAAACTTCATTGTGAAAAGCAACAATTCTAATAATAAAAGTTAAAAAGGAAGAAAAAATTATTTTAATATTTCTTAACAGGTGAGTATGTATGAAACCATAAGGGCAAGCATAGCAGACAATATTTCTAAAAGCTGAAACACTCATGAATATTATCAGGTCAAAATATTTGCCAATTTAATAGGGAATGAATGGAAAACATGCTTTCTTGACTTTTTTGGGGCATATTATAAAATTTGTGTGATCTATTAAAATGTCAATGTTAGAAGATATCTGAAATCCTGTATTCTGAAATAAAATCACTTTTTACCCTCCTGTCTTTCATTTCACCTGGCTGGCCTATGTGATGTATAAAACCCAGAAATACTGATTGGATTCATTTATTTCCTAGAGAAGAACTGTAAGTCCCTTGGGCAGATCTCCTCAGTGCATAAGAATCATCAATATGGCATAAAAGACTACTATTTTCATATTTGCAGCCATTGAGTCCTGAGCATTTTAACTTTTCCCTGCTGATATACAACATATGTTTCAAATGTAGTCAGCTGGTACAAGCTAATTTAACCCTTAGGCAACAGTACCATCTTCTGTGCTGGTTATGAGGTAACTGACCTTCAGAAACCACCTGAACTCTGTGGAAACAAGCGCGGCATAGCACCTATACAGTCAGATAGCAATAGATACAGTGTGATACCTAAGACTTCCTCCAGGACGCAAGACGATGAGGAGATAGCTGTATGTCTTTCCTTTGATTCTAGAAGCACTATGAAGTTAGAAACCTGGCTACCTCCTGATTCTATCTTTTAGAAATTATATGGCAGCAATGTGCTTCAGCCATGTTCCTTTCTGAACATGAACATGACAACTCTATTCCATGATGACAGAAAGGACGCAGTATACAACTGATAATGTGGCTTTTATGTCAGCTAGAATTTACACCATCTAGGATTTCACGTTCACCAGGAAAATAGCTAGCAATGCAAGTCAAGCCAGTAACTCAGATGCATGAATGAGACAACTATAAACAGTTTAAAGTTTTGACACTTAGATAGAAAGAAACATTATACATCTTGTCTGAAATGTATTGAAGGGACAGGAGCTGGACTCGATGATCCTTGTGGGTCCCTTCCAACTCGGGACATTCTATGATTCTATGAAGTACACAGATACTACAGTTTATATGTTGTGCTTCAGTTGTGCTACATGTGCATCCTCTGCCTCCTTAGGAGCTATTAAAGGCTTCATAAAATACAGTTTTTGTTGTTCTAACTTGTAGCTGAAATAGTCATGTATCATACATTCATCATATTTAATTAGGAATGATTGAAAAGTATACATTTTGTGTATTTATTTTTTTTTAATTTAGGCATGATGTTTAAAGTGTGTGTAATCCAATTAAATACTGATGTAAATTATAGCTAGGAATTTACAAGTAAATTTCTAAGTTAGAAGAAACCCTACAAAATTCAAGATCCTTAATGATGAAAATATACATTATCATTTCCCAAATAGTCTCAAAAATTTCCCAGATAAAAAAACCAACCAACCAAACAAACAAAAAAAACAAACCCAAAACATAAAAGTGTCTCTAATTTAATTGGCTAAAGTTTTGAGACAGTTTTGATAACTTTGGAAAAATTTTTTCCTATTTTTTCAAGTCAAAATAAGCACAGTATAGATATTATTGCCAACTTGAAATGCCTTTCAGCTATGAATTATTCTCATTAGAAACAGTGGAATCTTCTTTTCAAGAGTTGTCAGTCTCCTGTGTCTTGCTCAACACAAACCTTCAACCCTATTAAAAAATCAGTGCTGCTAGTAAAGGTGTGAACAGATGTTTTATCTCCACATTTTGTGCATAAATGCAAGTACTCTGATGTAAATTGATCAAACTGTAGAAACAAATCATTTAAGATTTGTGCAGTGATTAATAATAGAAGCCAGTAATCAAATCTCCCTGCCACTAGCACATCTGTTACAGAGGGTTTCTAGTTTGCCCTATTATGCAAATGTGCAATAAAACAAATAAATTTCTTGATTTAACAGCTGGTTGAAAAACATTATTTTTAGGTGATTTTTTTAATGTATTGTTTTTACCATTGATAGCCACTTGATGTAGACTAATTCAATTATGCTTATGTAGAGGGTCACAGAACTGAGTGGGGAAAAAAAAAGTATCAACTCTTCTCAGGAACTGCTGCAGAATTTTAAAGATATTTAGAATTCCTCAGGCACACATAGCTTCTAGAAAAGGTCCTTTCTTGAAAGGACCAGATTTTGATTCATCACGGCACATCAAAATGAATAGGATCTCAAAAAACTGTTTCTGGACAGGTTAGTTGATAGGCTCATGAATTGAGGAGAGGGAAGTATCAACACAGAATTACCATCCATTTAAGGTGTGCTTAGACTATATTGTGTGGTTATGCATACTATAGATTTCAGCAGCCTTTAACACCAGGATTGGAGAACTTAAAAATTTTTCAAAATTTTTAAAGTGATCAATGATAACTTTCTCCTTTTTCTGTGTCTCTGGGGAGTATGACAGGGTGTGTGAGACTTCTGGTTTGTTTTCTTTTTTCTGCAATGCCCCAGATGTATTTTGGAAGAATTAAGATCACTTTTACTTCTGTGGAACAGAAGAAAAACCAAAGAACTAAAAAACCAGAAGTAGTAAAATGTGTCCCTAAGACAGAAATTAGTTCTGAAATGTTTGTTCATTTTTTAATGCAACCATACATGTTGCCCCCAAAATTGTGTATGCTGAATTATACATTTTATGAAGTAGTGCTATAAAACCAGACAAACATTAATTTCAAACAAACATCATCTTTCAGCTCCCTGGGTTACCAAATATCCAGCTGTGCCAGCAAAGTGTGTTGCTCTGGAGGGATGCATTTTAATATGGTCGTCTCAGAGCATAATATGTTGGTTTATAAACTGCATTAAAAAATAACCAAACAGAAAGTTCTGTAACTATTTGAATGTCTTATATCCATTACTGATAGACTAATAAACAGTGTGTATATTCAAGCCATCCTGTAGACAAAGAGAGACAGAACCCACCCTTTAAGGGGAGACAAAAGATAAATATGTCCACCATTCCCAGTAACTACTCAAAAAAGTCATGAAAAAGCTTTCATGTCCTTTTCTTCTGTATGACAAAGAGAAAAGAGAGAGAGTCGTATCTGGGAAGCATATAACGATATGGCACACAGTCCTTATTCCATTTTGCTGGAACTAGAAATTAAGTTTGTGTACTACAATATATCTTTCTCTCTTGAAAAGGTCATTATTAGCACATGTTAATAGGCATTTTGATCCAAATGTCAAAGTCTGTCAGGTTTTGGTTTTTTGGTTTTTTGTTTGTTTGTTTGTTTTTGTTTTCGTTTTCGTTTTTGTTTTTGTTTTCGTTTCTACTTATTTTTTTCTGTCTTTTTGTATGTGTAGCAGAAAAGACAACTGATTCAAAAGAGGTCTTTAAAAGAAGGCATCACAACTAGTGTAAAGAAAAATCTAGAAGCTTCTCAGGATTTCCTTAAGAGAAACACTGAAAAATATCTGGGCTTGTTCAAATTCCAATCGATCTCCTCAGCTGAGAAACCAGGTTTCAGAAATAATAGGAATGGAATTCCTCTTATTCCTTTCTTGACTGACCTGATTTTGGTAAGTCAAAAATCTCAAGTAAATTCTTCCCAGCAATATTCTTTGTACAGTCCTGAATGAAAATAGAGAGTACAAAAAAGGGTTAAACATTTTCAAAGTATCGCTAAGTGTGTGTGTGTGCTTATATTTTGTATTATTTTCAACATGGTGTGTAAAGCAATGATACTTCTTTTGAAGAAAAGTGGTTGGCAAAGGAATAAAGTAAAATCTCTTCTTGAAAAGGCCAGAACTGATCATGCTCCCTGTAGAGCTATTTAGTGCCTAAAAGTAGGCATCTAGTGCTATTTCAGAAGTCTTAATGTATTCAGTCACATTGGACAGTGTAGATACGACACAGGACACAAATCAGTCATGCACCCTTCTGGAAAGTCAGCTGAATAGCAGACATTAGGTCACCTAAAATGGTATTAGATCCTTCTGTTACCTGACTTGTTTCCTAGCAATCTTATTCTTGATACATCATGGCAACCTTCAAATGACTCTGAAGTTCCCTTTCTGCATTCTTTCTCCTAGACCCTCGTTTTCCAGATTACTGAACTGATTCCATCTTTTAGACGGTCTTCACAGTGAAAAGAAAGCTATGAAAATACCACACAAACATATACAGTTTTACATTTCTTATGTACATTTCAATGGATTATGTTGGGAAAAAGTACATTGTCCAGACCTCCCTGATCATTTCCATCAACTCTGTGTATCACTTCTGCCATAAGATAAGATGGTAAGGATTTAAGATGAGAAGATAAGGATTTAAGAGATGTAAATGTAACCAATTATGTTATCTTATAATTATTCAATGAATTTAGGAAAATCATGTGACTTTGAGAGTTTAACATTACTTTTCATTTCTCAGAGTTTGTGAACAAAAAGTGATTCGTAATAGCAAACCTTTGGTGTATAAGCAGTTATTAGGAAAACTTCTCAGCATCAGGTTTCAGGAGTTCAGATCTATTTAGTCTGCTTTAACATGGGAATTGTTATGGTTGTGTTCTAGGACAAGAACTTGGAGAGGAAGATATGTGGCCTGAGTGCTCTTATGTCCTAACAGTTTTGTATCTCTACAGTGGTGAATAGAGGTCATTTATAACAGTATTGGAATCTTGGACAGTGTTCAAGGAAATCTTGTGTGAACCAGGGGGTTACCCAACTCAATACAAAAATCAGAGTGACAATTCCCACATTCCTGTGTAGATATGGGGTTTGTACAACTCACAACTTTCCTTGATCAGTAGTTAATAAATATTTAGCAAGCTACTTAATCAATCAGCAGGTGGAAGAGCACAAGATCTGCTAAAAATATATCCTGTATTTGTAACTCAGTAAGTTAGCAGGAACTGTATAACAGGAAATATAGAAGGAAATCAAGAATTTTGTGGTTTGGTAACAGAATGAAAAAGAATGTGCACTTGCAGTGATCAAGTACAGCAGAAAAAATGATCCCCAAATTAATATTTTAAGATAAAATGAAGAGAAATGGAAATAAATCACTTGATCAGTGAACAGAATTATTCTGATAGGATCAGTGGAATTACAGGAAATGAATGAATGAGCTAAAGTTACAGATAGAGCAAAAATTACATATTTAAAGCATACATAGTATGTAACCGAGGAGGGCACTGAGATCATAAAAATGACCAAAGATTTTCTTTAACCTGTACTCCTGTCCTTCACTGATATCTGTAAGTTTGCAAGGAAAAAAGTAGTTAGCCATGTCCTCAGAAGCTGTGCATCAAAACCTGCAAGGTCAATTTTGCCCTACTACCTAACTGCAGATCAGTATATGAAATGTAATTAGATGTATGATACTCTTTTCCCATGGAAGAAACAATCAATCAGGCTCATTTTTTTATTCTTTCTTCTATATAAATTTTAATGACAATTTAAACCGCCTGTCACCATTTGCTATAAAACATCCTATTGCAAAACAAGCTGAGTTCAGATAGAGAAGCTATGTATTGGTCTTACGCTAAACATCTCACAGCTTCTTGATGGTGGAAAGGATATCATGTTTGCAGAACCTCACCAGCATTTGACTTAATAAAGCACTAGTGGCTGCTAGCGATAATGCATAGCAAGATGAAATACCACTTCGTGGTAAGTCTGACACAGTCTCTGTGAGAAAAATCAATAATTTTTCAATGAACTGTACAAGAATCCAAATGTACTGATGGCAAAGACAGTGAAATAGACTGCCACAAAGAGAGCACCTGTGCATATATTGTGTAACATCACGACAAGTAGCCAAATAATCCATTTCAGAACAAGTAATATTATCTATGCAGCTGATTTGTGTACCACTGCCCAAACCAAAGCCTACACTTACACTGAACCATGTTATCACTGCTTTTCCTGTGCTCCGAGATGTTATAATTTAAACAAAAAAGTTTCTCCTCAATACCACTAGTGTAGGAGAGTTTCTTTCACCAAAAATAATGAGGCCAGTAAGCCTCTTAGAACAACTTAGAAAATTTCAACAAAGTGCAACTCTTCTTCCGAAATTCGGTTTAATATTGCTTCAGATAGCTTCCTTTAAAGCAATTATCAAAAAGACAAAGTATGAAGTTAGTGCCCAGAAAAATGTATATTACAGTACATTGTTCTGCAGAATGCCATTGATTCCAAACTGGGGCATTTGAAACAGCATTTCAAAATGCTCATTTCCTGTTGGTTTTTGGCATCATTACACTTGTTTGGGAAAGGATATTATATGCAGAGAAGCTGCACACTATATTAAATGAAAGTTACCAGTGCATTACTGCATGCTCTAGCCCAAGTAATGGGACCAATCAATATGTTCTTGTAGGGACAATCCTACAAGTCATCAGGAGGGCAGTCAGTGCTGAGGCAGAATGCACACGACAGACTAAAGATATGAGATGTTGTTTTACGGACACCTGACAGACTTGGCTGACTGAAATGAGGAAAAAAAATCTTTTTTGTTACAATGGAGTCTTTTAGAAAACATCAACCATACAATTGCAAACACTAAACATGTTGCTTAGGTAAAGATACGAGGGAATGAGCATTTCTGATATTGCTGAAAACTTTCTGTAGTCAGGGGATTATAATGACAGCAGAAGTGTTTAACTAGCCGTCAATAAAAAATGACAGGACATAATATAATATGTGGAAATGGAGTGTTCCAAGGATAGATTTAAGACAACCTGGAGAACCATGGAAGGTGGTAGTGTGATATACCAATGCAAAAGAAAGATGATGCCAATGATCTAATTAGGACTATAGAGCAGCCTGTAACATTAACTGGCTTTTAAAAAATATTATGCTGGTAATGAAAGTATACGAGAAATAGTAGTAATAAAATGCACCTCTTCTGATATTAATTTATTTTGATGTCATGCAGAGGATAGAACAATTAGGGTGATAAGGAATAATATTGTTTGCATTCAAGGTTTAGGAATGATATCTTCCACATCTGGTGAGTAAAGCTAGTTCATTTCTTCTTGAAATTAAAACATTTTTAGGTCACTTCTGTGAATATATATATATATATACACGATGGTCCTTTTCCCCCACATCTCTATATACACATGACAAGTATCAAAACATAAAACAAATCTAATTTTTTTATTGGACGCTCTTTCTTTAGCCAGCTGCTCACAAAGAATACTGCATTGCCTGGCTGTATTGGTCTCTCCCTTAAAAAACCAGTTACCTATTCAGGTCTGGGTCAACTAACACTGACATAAATCCTGACAATGGTTTAACTTTATGACTTTAGCACCATTGGAAGATACATTAACTGCTTTGCCACTGTATTTAGTACATGCACAGGGGAGACACTTCAAATTCTGAAGTCTCTGTGTACCTGAGCAGGGCTTTATATAGTTTTATTCCTTAATTTTCTTTAAACGTTGCTTGCATTTCATGTGAAATAGGTAGCTTTTCTTTTCACTGAATCACATTTCTTAATGTATCTGCCCAGTCACTTTCACTCCCTTATTTTTAGAAAGCACATCTCACCTTTCACTGGACTGAATAATTTGGGGAGAGGGGGCAGGAATCTCATCACATGAGCTCTCAATTTGAGCTCTTATCATGACAATTTCTCACCTTTGCCAAATAATCTCATGGACAAAACAAAGATTAAAGTCAGGGCACTTGAATTTTTTTGGTGTCTTTCCCTATCACTAGCTGTGAGACCAATGCAGAAGTTAAACTCTTTCTTCCTTATTTCCATTGTTATAAAATAGGATCAGCATGGTTATAGGGTCCTGTGTCATATATACAAAGTACACATAGGGTAAAAGAACACAGCTGGAAGTATATGATGGGCTTTGGAAGATCTGATGTTGATCTTGACATTGATACTAGGATCAGATTTTTTTTTTCCCCTCTCATATATTCTTCAATAGAAAAGTTACATTGGTCCAATAGACTAATAGTTGCATGATTCCTTGTAACAACTGACAAATATCTAGCATGAGTGAAGATAAGGCTTCCTGTGCCCCATGGAAGCTTTTTCTGTATTAACTCCTTTAATGGAAGAATTATTTTATGTATGCAATATTTTTATTGTTTTCAAAAAGTGACCTGATTGATTGACTCATGCTAATGTCACAGGTAATTCTACATTCCCAACATGTAATTAATACATATCCAACAATATACAATTGTTGGATACAATAACATGTCATAGCTAATCTAAAAATTAGGTGCAAATAACAACAGCAGCAACATGGTCATCTTCTTTACTTTAAACCAACATCTAAACTAAAAATTAAAAATTTATGATGGACAGAGGGAATTCAGGGCATGATTTTAATAAAAAGATGGGAGGAGAACTTGTTTTTATTTTAAAACTTTGACTGAATGACAAAAAGTAATAGTATTATTGTGCTGCTCTTAGTTGTCCTCCCATTAATCCAGATTTATTCTAGTAATGAAGAACTATAATCTGGTCAGAAAAATGTAACCTACTAGAAACGTAACAGGGTTAGGATGCAGCATAGATTTCCAATGTCTTCAGCCTTTTACTTATCCCTTTGGAGTCTTTTGTTGGGTATATGCAGAGCCTTGTAGTTCAGTAACCTGTGTATTACCATGTCTCAGACAAAGCTATAGTACCAATGTTTCTTCTCATCTTTACAGGATGAATTTACATATTTAAATTCTAAAGCAGCTTCACTTGCTTCACACTATGGCTAAAGAATTAAAAACTTCACCATTTGCATTGAACCTACCACCTGTTTGAACTTTATCCATTTTATCCCAACAATTTAAATAAAGAGCAATAGTAAGAAGCGAGAAATCAAAACCGGAATAAATTGCAAACATACTTACCCTGTTCTGTCTTCTTTTCTTAAGTGACATCTCATGGCACTAATTTATAAACACAAGATTTTTGCCTTGAAAGATACAAGACATTCAAAATGTTTGAAGGCTTTTGAATTCTCTATCCCTCTATCTAAATCAACCAGAACTTTGCAAGTTTGCAGCTCTGTCCTTACCTACATCACAGTTCTTGTTTCTGTTCCCGTTCACCCTCACTGTCATGGGTTGAAAACTTCCTAAAATCTCTCTTGATCCTACAGTAAATTTACAGATATGCCCCAATCAAAGGCTACTTTACTTCTCTTGTGATGTAAAAAATTGCAGCTCTTCTGATAATAACTTCCAAAATTGTAAGGATGTAAAAATCTCTGAATAAAGTAAAAAGGAAATGAAAACACAAGTTCCCTATATGTCATTAAAGCAATAGTACCAAACTAATGTTTTGCTACTGAAACAAGAGAGAATTCCTGGAAGACTCTCTTGTGAGGAGGTCAGGTAGCTTGGGAATTTCATTCAGTCTCTCCCCAAACATGATGAAGGTTACAATATGCTTTGGAATTCACATATGTATCCATTATCTGAAAATAGCAGAGAGCTTTGGTGGTGGTTGCAAACAGAATAGAGAGGATTGTGGCTGCTTTTAATTCAGTTTCAAGGGGATGTAAAATTCTAATTATAAGGAAAAAAAAATCTTTCTTTTATTTTGAAGTATAACAAGGGAATGAAAACAAAATGGCCAGGAACCTTTCCTACTTTGTGTAAATTGAAGGAAGAAAGAAACACTGATAGGTAAAGGATAAAACAATATTTTCTGTAACAGGATAAAATTCTACATATCTATTGCAGTTTCACTACTATATATGTGGATCAATTTGTGAACTGCAGATTCACGTTTAGCATAAGTTGCCTGAGGTGAACTTTAACTTACTGAGTTCTGTTTTTTGAGGTATGCTTACATCTTTCCAAATAAAGCTACAAATAATTTTCTAAAGCAGGTATTTCTCTATTGTATGAGGACTTAAAGATTTAGTTCACTAAGGCATTTTGCACTATTTTTGGGTGCTGAATACATTATTTCATAGTGTTCTCATTTCACAAGCTTGGCCTCTAAAGAATATGCAATGCCCCTCACCTGAAAAAGGTCATTGTGACTCATTCTGGTTTAGAGCTGAAAGAATATTGATCATCCATTAAGCAAATTTAATGCGTGTAATACCATCCTCAAGGTGGAGATAAGGAGAAATGCAGTGCAGGAACAATAAGACTACTTAATATTCTAATCTTAATCACTTATCTGCTGTCTGTATTTATAACATTGCTCTCAGTGGACGCATTCTTTTGTCCTGAACTGTCACTCAGGGGTGTTGTATTGTAATTCACTGGAGAGTATTTGGTTGCTTTAGACTCCCGCTTTAATTTGGTACTGATTAATAAAAAATAAAGTCTTACAACTGAGATTATAGGAAGCACTTTTATTGTTTTCATACAATTCTGAAATTGAAGTTAAACTGACAAAGAGGCCTTATTCTGATACACAGTGTTTTGGTGAAAAGATAAATGCAACTGTATTTCATTTCAACAACAAAACTCTTGCAATGTTGTATTGTTCCATTGGCACATCTGCGGTTTAGGGTTTATCTATTCATTCTGAATAAGATCCTGTGAATGCAATTAAGGGTCACACATCTGGTATGAGGAGTCAGGGATAAAGGAATTAATTTCTTATTTTTCCTTCCCTGGGGCTACAAATTGGCTTGCAGGTTACTATTCATTGCAACACCCCAGAGTGCTGACAATAAACAAAGCAGCTATAGCTGCACTCCACTAGGCAGCAGAAAATCAGATTCACAGAAAAACATCCATCCATAAAAAGTACAGGACATTTATGATTAGAACAAGGATTTACGGAACTTTTCAGTGATTGAGCATTGCCTAACATTACAGCTCAATTAAACTGAGATCTCTAATTTATATGGTACATATTCTGGCATTTTAATTCTACTTCTACCATAAGAATTATTTGCAACTTATTTGTACGTTAAAAGCATTACAATTTACAGGAGTTTTTATATTATTTCCTTCTTTCTGGATCATTTTTTTCCACAGTTTATTTTCAAATTTTCTAGCATGTGTCAATGTCATCAGATCTGACCCACTGTGAATTAAGGCTCTCTGATGCTAAAACCTATATGTGAATAAAGCATGATTTAACAGTCATTATGGAGTTCAATGAGTACAAAAAAGCATGGGGCACTTATTTCAAGAATCCATTTGGTATGAGAATATGGTAGACTGTGTAGACATCACTAGAGGGAGTCATGACCACACAAACCAGATTGGTGTATTTCATAAACGCACTACTGAGCTTAAATCTGACTCCAGACCATGAAATTTGTGCCATATTATACAATAGTCACCTGTGGGATCTTCTCATTTGTTTTCTGGAGAAAGGGAGAGGGGAGAATACATCTGCCACAAAGATAATTTTTTGAAACAAGTATTAAAGGAGTTAGATTAGCAGAATTTACTCATTACATAAGTAGCCCAAAGAGCTTGTTGGGGAAGCTCTACATGGGGTTTTCCAAGGATGGAGATTCCTTGGAAAGAAAGGTTATGACGTTTTTGGGCAACCTGTGTCAGTGCTCGGTCACCCTCACAGTAAAAAAGTGGTTCTTCTTACGTTCAGACAGAATCTCCTGTCTTTCAGTTTGTGCCCATTGCCTCTTGTCCTGTCACTGGACACCACTGAAAAGAGCCTGGCTCTGTCTTCTTTACATCCTTCCTTCAGGTATGTGCATCGACAAGACCCCCAGAGCCTTCTCTTCTCTAGGCTAAACAGTCCCAGCTCTCTCAGCCTTTTCTCATAGGAGAGGTGCTCCAGTCCCTTAATGACCTTCCTGGCCTTTCATTGGACTCTCTCCAGTATATTAATGTTTTTCATGTACTGGGGAGCCCAGAACTGGACATAATACTCCGGGTGTGGCCTCACCAGTGTTGCTCAGACATATAAAGTATCAGAGACAGTATAATAAAAATGCGTATTCTTAATGAAACTAAAATTGGAAACCTATACATGGCAACAAATGGAAAGACCTTGGTGAAATGGGACAACATTGTCAACAAAATCCAACTCTTTTTGTATTCTGAAGGAGTAGACAGCACTTTTTTCCTACGTTCTAGAAATAACTGCAACTAAAACCATAGCACAGCTTTCTGTCACCAAGATATAATATTAATTTTATAAAAATCTTCCAGTTTGAGACCTTTACTGTGACTAAGATATGTTCTTACTAGAACCAGGCCCTTTCCCATGCTCTCACTTCAGTACTTTTTCAACTGGTTAGGGCTGACAGCAGCAAGACAACCTCTTGCCTTTGGCTTGAAATGGCTGCAGGCTTTATTCCTTCTGTGCTCATCTGATTACAGCTCTCGGTCCAATGCAGGTGACTATGGTGATGCCTAAAGAAGTTGAGGTGATGCCCTGCCTTTTAAATTACATTAAAGGTAATCTAGGAGAGAAAGACCTTAAGAGAAGGCCCAGTTAGAGATATCATATAGATGCAATTAATAAATTTGACCTGTAGATTGTTGATTGGTATTCACTCAAAGCGAACATCTTGTTTCTCCTGAGCCTGTTTCAATAGCACAGGTTTTCCAGCAGTTATATGCCAATCAAGGGGTTCAGAAAGAAAAATAAATAAGTGAAGCAGTTAAGATAAGAAAGGTTTTAGAATGCCCTTACAAATCCTTACTATAAAGCCATGTGCCACTCTTCCTAATGAAAAGCACAGTGACTTTATCCAACTCACCCTCTCTTTACCAGTTACCATTAATCAAACAGTAAACAAACAATATCACTTGACTGATCTGACCAGTTACTCAAATGATAATGATACTTAAAGGCAGGCAGAGGTATCAAACAAAAGACTACAAAGAATCCACAAGATAAAATTTGTTCTAAAAAAATTCTAAATTTCTGAAAAATCAAAGTAATCTCACAAACAGACTCTGAAGAGAGAGACAGAAAGGTGTTCATTAAATTAATAACAGAATTCACCCATTTGGGTACAGAGTTTTTCTTCATACAGCAGACATCTTCAAACCATCTTTATTGGACTCCACTGGAGGCTACAAAGAAGATGGCTCTGTGTCTTCATAAATCATTTTTCTTTTCTTTTCTTTTTTTTAATTAAGGACTTGAAGAATTTTTTTTTGTCTTAGCTTCCCTTTCCTGCATGTATCTTCCCTTCCACTTCTAAATGCTCTTCATATGGCAATAAAAATCAGCGTTTCTCTCCTCTTTCAACTGCATTTGTTTCCCTCCTTACTTCTTCAAAGTTTAACAGGAGAGTTCTAAAGTGCCCTTACAGAGGGCCCTCAACTAGCAGCTCTGCAGAATTGTGTTTGAATAATTCATCAGACTCAATCTTACAGAGTGACTAATGTGCTAATTATACAGAAGAGTCATTTATAAGGTTGGGTCGGGTGCTCAATGCTAAATATCATTATAAAATATTCATATGGTATTTGGGAATTTTCTGAAAACTGCAGATATGATAGACATCCATAAAGATGGATAATTTCCTCAACACTATGGTCCTGCTTCACTGAAAAGATTTATCAGAAAGCCAGCATCAAGACCCACTGCTTGGAGAGGTAAAATCTATTATGACTGTGTGTTAGAAATATGCTACCTATGCATACTGCAAAGCTATTTAAAAATAGCTCATCAAATTGAAAGCCTCCTATAGTTGCAATGCATCCCTTAACTTATTGTCAAGTCTGAACCTAATGTTGTATGTGGACTGTCTTTTAGGAGATCTTGTTAAAACTGCTTATGAAAGTTCTGTGTGAAACATGAAATCTGGCCATATGTGTTTGACCACAATACTTCACCTTGAACTATACATTTTAGTTATGTTTTAAAGTGAAGAAATGGGAAGCTTTTGATTTTATAACAGAAAGTGGAACTTGGTGAAAAATAGATAATGGTATTTGTTACTGGAATAGGTGAGATTCTTCTTTCAGCAACTTAAGATGCAACAGGGGAAACAATAATGAACAAAAACCTACCCCAGTAGTACAACAGCCAGGAAGGCTACAGATCCAGAGATTAGATCTACAACAGTTCTGTAGCCAAATGAAATATGGTGCCATCTAAAGTATATATACCGTCTTATTAGGAATATTTTTGCTGTTGAAATAGTATGCCAAACCTCTTTTCATAGGCAATGGAAAAAACTGTTTTCTTGTTTCATTTTTAAAATCTATAGTTAGGTAAACTTGTTAGCTGTAATTTTCTAGACTAAGCCACAGTTCCTCCAGTTATTAATTAGTATAATTTCTTCCACACACTTTTGACAAAGTAACTAGCTCATACTGGCAGGTATTTTGGTCAGCTTGGGTACTGCGGTGTCCCATCAGTCTTCCTTCCTTGTCTTCTCCTCTTGCTCAAAACAGCAAAAATATTCCAGAACAGATCTAGAAGTACCTCTGGGTACCAAACCAGCCATGGATAGTCCCAGACATGCAAGGAATGCCCTTTGCATTCATGATGTGGAAGCAGATTGCTGGACATAGAAAAAATACTCCTTTTGCATGTTTCCTTCAGAATCAGACCACGTAAAAGGGAACTAATAGAACACTTTGTCTTTTCCTTACAAAAACTGCTGAATTTTTGTCAGTTCATGTTACTTTCCACTTAGGACAAATATTTTTGCATGCTTAATATCATGGTTCTTTGTTTTGCTCACAGTCTTTTTCCACAGGTCAATGCTTGTTCAAGTATACAAACATATCTGTGACTAGCCTGCTGTCTGAACAATGACCTTGACTTCTGGTGCCTTGAGGCTGTAACTCCACTCCCAGCAGGAGATGTTCTGTCAGACTGGATGCTCCAAAACCCTCATGAGCCTTTTCACATCTTGCTGCTGACATTATTTCGAGCTCCGCTGTCATCATAGCATCTTTCTTAGTCACAGCTTAAAATTTGAAATAACTATTCTAGAGTGCCTTCTTTTCAATACACCTCTCTGTCACATATTGTCTCATTTTTCTTACTCTCGACTGGTTTAGAAGCGTTATGTGAATTTCAAATGGGTTTAGGTAGAAAATAGATGCCAGTAGGAAAAACAGTGTAAGTTTCTTCTGGGCACATATGGACAAAAAAAAGTGCATGTTCACAAGAAAAAGTTTTAGGAGACTAGGGAGCGAGCTGGTGATGTATGATGAGCAGTATGAAGCTCTTATATTTGGAAGCACAGGGCTAACTGACAAAGCTAAGTGCAGTGAAGACAGTTCTAAATCTATGAAAACTAAATCTAATTGGAAAATAAAGAAAAACTTCAACAGTAAAACTTAGGGCAAGGATGATGTTTCAGTGATATGAATTTCACCTGCTATTTCTAAGGGATTCTCTTGCAAGGAGCCAAGAGAAAGCTAGCTATTATAAACAAGTGTTCATTAAAAATCTCAATCTGTTTTTACTGACTTGGAAAAAGGAAAAAGGTAGCAGACAGTAAACAATAAATGACTTACTTAAAATCTCAAAGAATTGAGTAAAAGTTTCTTCATTTAATACATCTGCCCAACAAAGGAATCTAAACGTCACCTAGATTAATAATCCAGTTTGAGAATGTATACGAGGGGGAAATAGTAATAGGTAATTGGGATATTCTGACTGTGTAAGCAAACTCTATGTGTATGTTAATTTCAGAGATATAGAAAAAAGTGTCTCTATCACAGTAAGAATGGATCTTTAACTTCACTCACATATGGAAAAGAAAGAGAACTATATGTTTGCTATGGGAAAGAAAATCCCATGTGCTGCAAAATTTATTGGGCAAGTATCCATCCTGAAGAGCTCACAAGTGAAGCTGAATCTTATTTCCTTTTTGGAAGAGTGTATAGAGTCCTTACAATTTAAGCTCATGTATTTAAACTCAAAAATTTCTGTTTAGACTGTTTTGAATACTGAGAGCAACTTAAACATTCAACATCTTTTGTTAGACATGGATTACTTTGCTGGGTCTGTTTACCCACTATGTCTATTAGACATACATGAATCCTTCCTTGCCAGTGAATTGCAGATCTTCATTCTGTTAATGCAGTGAAGCCATCCCGTGAAAGTTGGCATATGAATGAATGATCATGCAGTGCTCCCTGGAAAATCAGACATTATGGAATGTATTTAAAAACTCAATGATTTTTTTCAGTGTCTGGTTTAACTAAATCTTTGTTTATGCACGTGATTATATCTGAATATACCATTGACATCAGCTCAAGCCCTTTTCATACATGGTTGTGTAAATGAGATGAATTTAGATTCTGGTAAAATTAGCACGCTGTTTCTGGAATTATTCTCCGTATTCTGCCTTCATGAGATGTAAAGATTTTTCACTATAATGATTATTTATATAAACAGAGTCATATAGTGCAATACGCCAGATGGTTGCACTGCCATTCAGAGGGACCTCGACAGACTAGAGAAAGAGGCAGATGGGAAGCTCATGAAGCTCAACAAAGGCAAAGGCAAAGTCCTGCCTCTCGGAAGGAATAACCTCAGGGACCTCTACACAATGGGGGCCAATTTGCTGGAAAACAGCTTTGCAGAAAAGGACCTTGTGGACAACAAACTGACCATAAGCCAGCAATGCACCCTCACAGCAAAAAAGGCCAACAGTGCCCTGGCTGTGTTAGGGAGAGTTTTGCTAGCAGACCAAGAGAGATGATCCTTCCTCTCTCCTCAGCAGTGGTGATGCCACACCTGGAGTCCCAAGACCATCCTGACAATCAGACCTCTGCACTGAAAGCACTGTTCACAGAAACACAGAATTGCTGAGGTTTGAAGAGACCTCTAGACATCATTTATTCCAATCCCACTGCTCAAGGCAGGGTCAGATAGAGCAGCTTTCTCAGAGTGTGTCATCTGTACAAATTCAGTCGATATTTCAAACTAGCTGCTACAGTCCATAATAGAAAGACTTTATGAGGAAGAGGTATCTTACAGAATTTCCCTCTAACTGACCCAACACATACATGTTTACTCTATTATTGCATTTAAAAGGCTCAAGCTAGCTGATATATGTTTTTCCCATCTAGGAGAGCTGAACAAGTTTCAATTGTTCTTGAGAAAGGATAGACAGAAAGTTATTTACAATTTTATATAGACTGGGATTCTATATGAAATTATAAACACTACCATGCACACACGTGTTCAGAACTTTCATAATTTGAAACAGAAATTGCAATAATTTAAAACATTAAAAGACATAAAAGAGATTTTTTCCCATTAATATTTACAGGAAAATATGGAAAATTAAACTGATTTCTTGCATACTTCCAGATTGTACTGATAAAAAGAACCTACAGTGGGCAACATGACATTAGTTGGAAGGTATTACCAGCCAGGCAGATTCCTGTTTTCCACTCTGATTAATTGATTAAAAAAATTATAAGAAAAACAGTGCCATTAAAAAAAAACAAAACCACAAACCCAAAAAACAAACCAAAACCCAACAGGCTTATTCCCAAATACTCAGGACTCTGAAAAATGCAAGGTAATTTGATAGCTCTGGAAATTTTTCACCCTGCAATATCAATTTCTCAAGCACAGTGAATTTCAAATGTATTTTTACTTAATTCACAAATACACAACTTAGACAGATAAAATGTCACGCTTGATTACTTGGAGGAATACTTTTTCTTCTTGTGGCTGGCCCCACATGATACTGATTACCCTAGAAGTCTTCTATGCTTTTGTTTTTGTTTAAAGTAGTAAAAGTAGCAATGCTACTATTTTTGTTTGTCTTCCAGTGATGCTTATTTTTTGCAACAACTTGTTTTGGAGCAGCTGTGTCTGAGAGAGTGGCTACCATCTGTGAAATGCATCTAGGGAATGGCCCCAGCTAATTTTTTGCTGTGACAGCTTCTTGCCCTCAGCTGAAGACCCAGCCCCATTTTTGTACTGATTCTACACCAGGGAGAATTTCCAGAAGAATGTAAAATTTTGATAAATGAGTTATGAATATGTTTCTGAGAATTCAGAGGCATTTGCACGGTGAGGGTAGATCTTCACAGGGGAATTGTTCTGTAGTTTGCTGCTTTCAGGCTCATTGTATGTGAACTTCTTATGCAATGAAAGGATCTCAACACACAGCACTGGGACAACATATCTTGGAAAGTATTGCATTCTCCTATTCCTACAGTGAAAATGAGTGGGAAGAAAGTTTCATGTCAGTGAAGAATCTGAAGATGAGTGGTAAATCCTGAGGAAAGATTTAAAACAAAAGGAGATTATGTACTTAACAAATATACCTTTTGCCAGCTCTGCTCAATGCTACTGGACAATTTCCTCCTAGGGAATGAATATGCTATCTTTTTGATATCCTGCATGTAGCGTCTCTGTGCTCTAAACCCTGGATTAGGGCGATTGTCCAATCCTGGGGGCTGGTATAGCTTATATCTGTGGGGTAAGGTCAGCACAGTTCTCTGAACATTTTTTCTCTTATGTGTAGAATGCAATAAATTCAGTGGTATTCATGAGCACGTTACACTTCTGGAGATATAACATTAATTGGCTATAAATAAAGCCAAATGTATCCTGAAATGCTAATGTTTGTAACTTCTGGTTTCAGTGCTTGTTTCTTGCACTATTTACTGATTGTGCAATAGTCTCTCCACCCACCCACTCACCTTTCCTGCTGCCTCCCTTCAAAATACCTGTGATGGTTTCATTAAAAGCCTATTGTATCATTGTATTTGTGGGTTTCATTCATTAATTCAGACTTCTGTATTTTTAATTTTTTCTTTGGAATTATTTATTTTATATGTTGCTGAGGATTTTCACAGTTAACACCGGAAAACAGATTAAATAAGCCCCATACAAAAAGTAATCAATATCAAGATTATTATGATAGTATGACAGAATAAGCATTCAGAATTTTCCAAAGTAAAAGTAACTAAGACTATAAAAGGAAAAATAGAAATGAGGTGCTACAGTCTTGCATACTTGCTATGGATGCATTTGCCCGTCAGCAGGCTGCAAAGGCCTGTGACTCTGCCAGGGACAGCACCAGGAGCCACAGGGGGTTCCCCTGGTGCTGGCAGGATAAGAGTCCTCACTGGCCAAGACCCATCCTGCCCCCCCCGCCAGGAGCAGGGCAGATGGGAGGCAGCCAGGGGCAGCCCCAGCCCTGGGCATTGGGCACCTCCCTGGGGACGGGGCTAGGCCAAGGCCAGGCAGGGATAGTGAGTGGGGGTCAGGATCAGGCCCAATGAAAGGACCCAAGGTTTGGCACAGCCCTAGAATGGCCACAGAGGGCCATGGGAATGGGGACAGGGATAGGTTAAGACTTGGCTGGGCCTGCAGGTGGGCCTGGCTCAGTGAGTCCCATGGCCAAGCTGGGAAGGGCTGTGGGGAGCTGAAGACCAGCCCTCCTGTGGCATTGCTGGGGCAGGGGCTGGTGGTCCCGGGGGGCTGGCATGGGGTCCTGGGCCAAGAGTAGGGTGAGTGGGGGGTGGGCAGGGACAGCCAGGGGTGGGAGTGCCTTCAGACCCATAACATTGTCTGATGTGTTTTAAATCAGAAAATCTTCCTCACAAAGAAAGAACTGACAACAAATAAAGTGAATTAATTAAAGAATGGATGAAGTAAACCCAAATGGAACATAATTATTCCCATATGAATTTTCCTCATATAAATTATTTATTCCCGTATTAGGGAATTCCTGTATTAGGGAATTTTTTAATTCATACTGTAAATAATGTCTGGAGAAGTCTTTTCAGATGTTGCTCAATGATTTGTTCTGTCTCTGGAGCAAATGAGATAAAATGCTGTAACAGCTAAGAAGAGAACTACAGAAACTAAAAAAAATGATCACAGTTCTGGCTGAAGTGTACTGAAATTTGAAAATAAGTTTTTTAACATGACTGACACCCATCACTATTATTTGGGTGCCTTTCATCTGACTTCTGTTACGTAAACATGTCTTCTCTTAATTCCATTAATTATCACATATTCCAGACAAATTAAGTGTTCCCCAAGTTTACAGGTGAAAATTATTGGCTCTTATGAAAAAGAATCATGAATTTGAGGTTATAGAGAGACGGTGCTTACACTAAAACAAAGATTCTTTCAACATTTCTTATTTTCCTAGAGGAATATTTTAAGTGTCCTGCCTCCTTCATTTTGGGTTATTTTCATGCATGTGCTGCTTCTTCTGAATTGTTGGCAGTTAACTACTGAGTTCCAATGGCTTGTGTGCAGCAAAAGATGAGTATATCAGGTGTTTTTCTATCAGAAAGGGTTATTCGTTTCTCTAATTCATTTTATGACTCATTCTTTCCCACCTACTTTAATTTTTCTTTTGGTGAAAAATTTGGGTTTTTCTGAAGAAACCTAATACAAAAGGAAAACCTCATGACAGACCTTTGTATTTTCTTTTTTTAAAAAAATATCATATCTCTCATGAAAGAAAAATATTACCTGACATCCGATTTTTAACTCAAGACTCTTCCTAACTATGATCAGGGTCCAACAAATGCTGTTGGATAAAAACCCACTGGTTTTCATTGCTTCTGAATTTATGCTTTATGTCCAATGTATTACCTTCCTTGTGTGATGGCAAATAGACACTTTTCCTGTTTCAAACTCATACTATATTTATTTCCTACTCTTATTGTATTTGTTTTTAACTGTTTGGCAGTATACAAAGCTGGCATATGTCTCACCAGATTATAAATTCTACAAAGCTGTTAGCATTTTGTGAAGTATCATAATGTACTCTTGACTGATCTTTTATTACCAAAGGCCTCAGTCAGCCATTGAAGACTGAAACTGGCAGACTATTTAGCGTGCCCTAAGTGTAACTTTGAGACAGCAGGAGCTAGAGCTTTCTGTAATTATACTCCCTGATTGTGGAATCTGCTCCCTATTGAGACTGGAAGAGCAGCATCTGTTGTGACATTTAGGTTAAAATTAAAGAGGTGCACAAGTTTGTTCATGCATTTAACTGTGGGGAATCATCTTAATTATTATTTTTAAATTGTTTTTGTAAAAAAAAAAGAACATGAAGACGAAGCTGTGGAAAGGACTTCATGTTGTTATGTTAAGAGACTGTTTTAAATTGTAAGTTATTATTTGTCCACAAATGAAAGGAAAAGAAAAGGTAATCAACAACATGAACACAGAATAAAACACCCAGTCTGGATTCTGAGAAAACAGTTATTGCACCCTTATTAGTTCATTCATGCATTCTCCCCACCCCCATCCTACTTGTACAGTACTTGTCAGTACTTTATACATGGAAAGCCTGGTATTTGCTTTAAGAAACATAAGCTATGAAACCATATTTTTAATTAGTTCTGTCTTTAAAACTAGCTCAAAATCACAGAAAAATTTCTCACTTCATTTAATTAGAAGGTGACTTTTTTCTGGGTTGGTTGAGTCACTTGGTTAGTGTGCCCCCAATTCATAATATTATCTAATTTTTCAAATATTCTTGATTTTAAATATTCTCTTCCATAGCTGCTACACATTCCCTCCGCAAGCAATTTTCCCCTACACTAGCTATTTTACATCAGATCACAGCATTCTCCTAGAAGAATTTTTTTTTCATCATTAGAACAGGCTGTATTTAACATTGGAATTCTTATTGCATCTCTTTAGAAGTGTCCATACAAAATGGGATCAATGTCAGGTGTCCTCTTCTGAATTTCACTAATTTGTCCTCACAACACTAACTTTTTAATATGAACAGTTTCTAATATGTTATATCTTTCATGTATGTTATCATAATTAAACACCATAAATGTATCTGAATTTTGTAATCCTAATGTAAATAGAGATCAAAACTACATAGTGAGTTAAGGCCAGGGCTGTCGACATTTTGTAATCCACAAGACAAGAAAATATAGATTTCCTTCTCTGCCTGAAGTCCTTATTCGATCCTGTACTTCTTGCTAATTCTACTTCTCTGCGTGTCTCTCCCTCGGGCTCTTCTGGCCAAGAAGAGATAGCCAGATTCCTATTGTCCTTTACTTCTTGGCTGGCAATTGTCTGTTTGGAAGTTTGCAATTTAGGTATACCTAAGTTACTGCAAACTATGCTGAATGCCACAATGAATTAAATCTTAAACTTACCAGTGCCTTGTAGATACTATCTTTTAGAAACATTTCATTCTGGAGGACTATGTCCATAGTGATTCCTCTTTGAAGACATCCCATCCCTGGAGCTATCAAGATGCACCTAGCTTAGAATGCATGA
This sequence comes from Nipponia nippon, assembly GCF_047370975.1. Taxonomy (NCBI): domain Eukaryota; kingdom Metazoa; phylum Chordata; class Aves; order Pelecaniformes; family Threskiornithidae; genus Nipponia; species Nipponia nippon. The sequence continues at coordinate 39,004,528 of NW_028262291.1, forward strand.
CCCAACATGAGGACAATCTGAAGTGTCTATATATAGGACATTAGTGGCAGTTGTCACATAGCAGGAGAGAGAAAATTTTTTGTTCAAACTGGGTCTCATTCAGTTTAAAATACAATGAAATACATATTTGGGAAATCTTCCTTATTTTTATTATGAACAGAAAGACCTGGGGTTTTTAATAATATGTTCTCATACTCATTTTATAATTACTATCAATTTAGTTTTCAAGCTTGGTAAGAAATCTCTTTCAAAAGGTTTTAAGAATCCTCTCATGTTATATAGACCTGAGGGGGAAAAAAAAAAGAAATAATAGTAAAATAACAGCTAGCAATTTGCTTGCTCTGCTTGAAAGCAGATTTATCTTTCCTTCATAGTAAACTGCTAGTAGAGTTTCAGGTTTTGTGTTAGTCTTCTCTATTAAAAATAAATTGTAGAAGACTGTGTGTGCTTTTTAATATCAAAATATTCACCATGTAATGAAGGACTGTTCCAAAGGATAATCTGAAAATATCACATGCAATGAATAAACACTGAAGGGGGGTAGAGGTGAAGTTGTTCTTCCATACTGAGGAATGATTCCAGAATTCTTTTCTCAGTTCCGAGCACTAAGGAAAGAATAAGCATAGGCACATATGTTTTAAAGAAGTTTCCCTGCTGAACAGCTTCAAAAGGACAATGCAGTTGAGCAACATAGCCAGTCTAAAAAAACACTCATCTATTCCCTTAAGAGTTAATACCTTCTTGTGTGCAAGTACATGAACAGTGCTATAGAAAACACTTAGTTTAAGTGTTAAGTACATTCTAATTTAAAATTTGCTATGGATAATTTTCAGGTGGATCTGGCAACATTTCCCTTTCAACTCCAGTCAGTGTACTTTTTAAAGGAAATAACTTGCAGAATTCCACCTGTACCTATAGTATTCCAGACTTCTGTGACAAGTTTCCTTTCAAACAGCAGGGACTTTTTGGTGGCTTATGTTCCTGACCACCAGAAAGAAAAATGAGGGAACGTTCTCAGTGTGCGTAGCAGTTTCCCTTACAAGTCTTAGCAAAATTAGTGTGCTTGCTTTTGGAAGAAGAGAAGAGGTGTATATGAAATATGAGGATAAACAAAAAAAAAAAAACTGGTAGATGGGGAAAAATTATGAGGTGTAGTAGAGCTTCTTGGATTGAAAACACAGGAAAATTCTCTTTCCAGTCATTCCTCCAGGACAGGAGAGTGAAAATGTTCTGCAGTCCTGTGGAGAGAAACCAAAAAGACTGAGAGACGGCTGTTTCCTAGTCCAGCAATGAAGGGAAGGCAGAAACTTCTACAGAGATGGATAGAAGGCTGTCAATGGCTGGTGATGCTGTAGATGGCAAATCCCTGAAAGCAGGATAATTATATAGTTTTGCAGTCCTAAGAAAACTGAGAGCTAGAAAACTGGTAAAGACCTGGACAGAGTAACAGTAATTAAAATGAGAGAAAATGCCCTGAATGTGCTGGAGAGCCATAGTCCAAAGTTCAGAGGTCTAGCATGAAGCTGGGATCTAGGAGTTCTTAAAAATTTTCCAGCTTACTAAGATTACATTGTATTTAATGCTTGCTGTATTCATTATGTACTGATGCAACTGAAGAGTAGAATTCTACATTGAGAAACAATTAAAATGAAAACTTTACGCAGACTTTCACCTTGAGTATTCACTGCTGTACTCAGCTTCTGTTCCCTACATCAATAAAACAGGTGTATGTGAAATATGTAATGGGAGGAATTGCATCTGTTGAAGACAAATGGAGAATCAAAGTGACTAGAACAGATCTGTAGCAAGTGCAAAAATTTGGTAGGTGAGAGTGATTCTGCAGGATTTCTATAGGAAGGCCATACTGGCTCAGGCCGAGAGTCTGTTAGTGGCCACAAGCAACACCAATGGAAGATTAAGAACAAGGCAAACAAATCATAGTTCCCTCTAATACTGTCCTGTCATAATTAATATTCTGGTTTGAAGATTTCCTGAATTTAATGTGACTTCTTTAACCTATTTAGATCTCTTTTCTTTATGGTCACAGATATTTTTACATGCACAATAACCTATGTTCAGAAATTTAAAAAGTTTGTTATTTTGCCTATTAAGAACTAGGTCCTTTTATTTGGTTTGAGCTTGGCTCTTACTACTTTCATTTAATAATCTCTTATTTTTGTAATAGGAGAGACAGTGAACAGTAGTTTCCTATTCACACTCTTCATGATAATTTTGTAGGCTTCTGGCATTTCCTTTATGCGGTCTCCTTTCCAGGCTGCAGATCAGTTTTCTTAACTATTTGTTATATATAAGATCTTTCATGCTTTTGAATACTCTTGTCTTTCTCTGAATCTTTCTCAGTTCCATTGAATACTTTTTGGGGATAAGAAGATCAGACCTGCACACGGTATTCAAGGTTTGGGAAAAAAACAGATTTATAAAGTGATTTCATGATTTTTATTTCTCTCCCTCTATTTCCTAATATTTTCAAACATTTGAGTCAGTTTTTGGTCCACTACCAAGTACTGAGACTATATTTTCATGGAACTACATGTCATAAACCCAAGGTCTTGTTTATCTCTTTTAGTGATGAACTCAGATGCATCTACTTTACAGATGAATTCTCTCAAGTGTATCACTTTACACTTCTCTACACTGAACTTTGCTGTTTTGTTGCTAAGACACTTAGTCTTGTAAGGTGTTTCTTCATTCCTTGCAGGTGGCTGTCATCTTTACTGCTTTGACCAACTTTTATCATTCCACAGAACTTTCTTTAAAGCTAACATTCAGAGAGTTTACCTATCTTAGCTGTCTGGCACAGCATCGACACAGGCAAAGTGCGCTCTACAAGCCATCATTGGCAAACCATTGCCTCTCACAAGCTGATTTACTTTAGCCACTATTACATCTTTAGTTCAGACTTGGTGTTAGGAAAGAAGTGACAGTCACTCTCATGGAGTAGCAGCTGTAAGAATGCATCCTCCAAATTAATCAAAAAGGTCCTAGCAAAGATGGATAGCTTTCATGTGTAGTTAGACTATCTCAAAATGAACGGAGAGCTTTGCAAACCTGGAAATATGACAACTGAGACAGAGACCTCTCTTTTCTCCAAATAAGAAGGGAAAAGTGATGTTCTTCTGAGGAGTGTCTGTCTATTTGTGACCCTTAAACTTGACAGGGTAGGAATGAAATGCATGTAAAAAACTGGGATTTTGTCACTCAGTTTAAATGTGTAATTTTGCCTAATAACTAAGAGGATTAATGGTGAAAAAATCAATGAATAAGCAGTAGGGTAGATAAGATGCTTGCTAAATCTTGACTCAGCAGTTTTAACTTGCAGACATTTAAGGTCATGTTTTCTTCTGTTTCGGTATGCCTGGCTTTACAGTCTATATAATTTTCTTTCAGAATTTCAAGTGTAGTTAACACTCACACAGAGAACAAAGCAAAGCAAAGTACTATGTTTAAAGCACTTGATTCTTCCTGTTTTTGCAGTAAAATTATATGAAGTGAGAAATATTCCAGCTTATACAGATGAACACAGTTTGAAATGAAAGAACTATAATCTGTAAAGAATTTTTGGATTTAAATCCATGCAGTCTAATCAATGCAACCAGGAAAGCTATGCATTGTTTTAGGTTTCAAATATACATATCAATTAGTTTGCAACTACCATTATAAACAAGAACTTTTAAAAACAACAAAAAGGGAATTCAAATTTTCTTACAATGTTGGGTTATAAAGACACAAGTTAGTGATAGGAGAAGACACAGGTGTAACACCAGACTGTGCACCTTTCTTAAAGTGGAATCAAGCTGTAGCAAGCAAACTGCCTTAAAAACATTCATAAGCACCAGTATCTCTGTGCAAATAGCAAAGTGCAGAAGCTCTAAAGCATTACCGAGAAAAATAGGAAAACTCTGCCTGAGAAGACAGGCTTTTTACTGTTGTTTGTATTGATGGGAAGGAAGGGTTTTATTTGATTAGCTTGCTGCTGTTTATACTTTTTGACATCATAGAAAAGTCTATTTTCCTACAAAATATAGAACAGAGCCCCATAATAGTGTCAACTGTGCAACTGTGTGCCATTACAGTATAATTTAGTGTTGCCAGTGAGTTTATTGCAAACTAAGCCTGCATGCAAATTGAGAAGTTAATATTTGTTTGGGTTTGGTTTTTTTTTTTTTTCTTTTTCACTTTCTTCCTGAAATTAAGTTCTCTGCCTACTTTTAAAAAGATGTTTGACTCACAAACTCCCCACAAGCAGATAGGGAATGAAGCAGAAGCTAGTATACCCACATCTTCCATATTATGAGAGGCCAGGAGTGTTTTTGCAGATGGTCCACCATGAGACTTAGAGTAGATGTCATAATTTCCTGTTGGCTGTTTGTAGGGAAGTTGCTGTTGCTTTTGGAGGTTAGCTACAGTTCTTGGAAGTTCATCACTGATAATCCTATATGACTCCTATATCACAAATGTTAAAAACAACGCATGCCTGGTGTCAGCAGTCACTGTAGGGAAACCAGCTTTAGGCAGTACCAAAAGTTGTCATTCAGGGCTGCTTTAGTATCTTGATTATCTTCTAAACTCCTGAGATTGAAGATATCTGCAACTTCTTGATAGTTTCATTCAGAACTCCAGATGTCTGCCACTTGTTTTCATCATTCTGCATGCCCATTATTTCTAGTTGGTGCAAGGCTGTGACTGTATCAAAAGAACCTCCAAAATGAAGACTGAGAATGACAATGGTAACATACAAGCTTGTCACGACTCCTTGGTCAATAACAGCTTAAGTGGAGATAACAGGAAAGACAGAAATATTTTTCCCTAAGAAATTAAGATTCATGTTGAGTAGTCATTGGAAGGATTAGGCAGAGATTGCTGAGAGACGGTGATAATTTAGCAGGAAGTTTTAGATTCAGAATAGGGGAAAGCAAGGGATAATGTAGGTAGGCCATAAATATCAGGCATGATATCAGCTAATGCAGAGTCAGGTCTAGGAAGTAATGAGAAACTGGAGTCAAATAGGATGAGAGGGAGGTGGACTTGATTATGGAAGATGCCAGTATCTCCTTACAGAAAGATCCTGTAAACTTATATAGACTGACCTAAAGCAGTCTTTCTTCTCCAGTACTAGCTACAGAATGGAGCTGTTCCTTGGGGCAGAGGTAATGTGATGGACATGAATTTCTTGATAGGCTTTCAGTGCCTTCCCTTTCAGCATCATTTGAGAAATCCTGTTTTCTTTTAGTCCATAGAGAGTTGCCTGCTGTTTGCTGGAGCTTTTGTTATGAGCAAGTTTGTAAAATAAGAAGAAAGTGAAAAGGAAGTAAGTAGTCTTTTTGCAAGAGAGTTGTGACAGTTACATGAAAGAGTGAATGAAGAACTCTGAAGAAATGGATGAAGGCAAAAGGAGTTGCTGATCTGTTTCAGTCTTGCAAAGACTTTTGTTGTGAAAATGAATAATTGTTCACATAAGCATCTGAGAATGGAATCATTTCAGATAAGGCATAGACATTTGAAATGTCTCCGGTTCCATAACAGGTGAATTAGACACTGACATTTGAGAAGCCAACTGAATTGAGATTAAATGCAGTTGAGATTAAATGCAATTGCCTATACTGAGAAAAGCAGTTACCCTAACTGCAGATGACTACTTTTATTCAAATGACTAGCAAATTTTGTTAGTTAAAGTGCAGGACTGGACTACATATTATGGAATACCAAAAACCCTTGAAACATTTCACAATAGTATATGCATTCAGCTTGTTCACATCCCTACATGAGAACATTTCTTAGTATAATGTTTAATTAAAATAAGATTACTCAATCCTACTAGGTTTGGTTTGTCAAGCAGTCTATAAAATTAAAACATGAGTAAGGATTCATACCATTGTATATTACTGCAGTCTCTAAAGTGCTTCAGAAGAAAATAATTGTTTTTATTGACATAATGTATAGAGAAAAAAAATTACTTGACCTTATAATTCTTTATAGAGCCTGAGGAGAGCAAGACTAAAATAGAAATTAAATCAAATGAAATATTCAAGTACCTATGCGTTTTAATCCTTAACTTTGGTCCAGGAATGTCAGCATACTGTTAGACTCAAAAGAAAAAAAACAAAAGTAGAGAGAATGAATCACAATTGACTAGATTTTTTAAAAAAAAACCACTAATACTGTAATAGAATTACACTGAAACTATATTAAACTCTTTCAAAATGTTTACACCCCCACTTTCCCTTCTAAGAGCTCTACCTTTCAGTTCTAGTCTATTTTTTGTTGTTGGGTTGGTTGGTTTGTTTTCCATTTGGATTTGGAGTTGCCTAGACATCCCTCTTGGTTAATATCTTATGACAGCAAGCCTAGCCTCGGAAGGGAGTTAAGCCTAACCTTTCAGAAGTGCCTTCAGATCCTGCCCCTCAATGTCAAATATTCCAGCATCATCTATTGGTTTCTTATTCCTTTTTATGTTTCTTCTTTTTAATGTTTTCTTTTCTCCTTATATGTTTTCCTTCTCTCTTCTCCTGCTGTTCCTATTATCTCTAGTCCAACAGGTTCCCAGCTGTAGTTTCCTTTGTTTCCTCTATTTGACTGGTAGCTCTTTTGAATCCATCCCAGTACCTCTGGGTTGCTCTTTTGGTATTTGCTCTCCTTCTGATCAATACCTTTCTCATTTAAAACTAAGGTGCTCTCAGAATTGTCTTGAAGAGCTCTTTTTTTCTGTTGTGACCAAACAGCTAAGTATTCTTCCACCTTTTCTGAAGATCTATAGTCCTGCTGTCTGTCATTCCAGTGATGATTTAATACACTCAGAATGTCAGAGAAAACAAAGACAGAAAGAGTATAGCCTGTCGAAGAAAGACTTAAAGCAAACATAGTAAAATTTTGTTTGGTTAGCCTGATACAGGACATGCCATTTTGGAACTTGAAGACTGTTAATGGATTTTGGTTTATGGCAAAACATTTTTTATTTTATTACTGCAAATCAGTAATTCTAATACATACATAGTAGTGGTCTCAGAAACTCACACTGAAATAGATCAGCTTGGAAAGACCTTCTTTCATTCATCTACTCCTGAAACTGGGGAGCATACTCTCTATGCAAAGTGTAAACAACTGCTAAGACAAATGTTTAAAAACAATCCTTTTAAAAGGGTCTTCCAAGTTTCTTTAAACTCAGAATTTTCCTACTTCTACACTTCTATTCCTTTCACTTCATTTCAAATAAAGTAAGGTTGAGCAACTTGGTATTTAAATGTGAATTGATTTGAATTTCAGTAGTTTACTGAGATAGGAAACAAAGACCACATGCAGACAATATCCTGCCTCCAGCCTCCTTAATAGTTAAGCAGAAGATGCTATTATAAAAAGAAACCTGTGGAATTGTACAGAAATATGTCTTTCCAATGTAAATTTTTTTTAAAGATTTTTAAAAAACAGTTAAAGTTTTCTATAATTTTCTATTCTGTACTGTTATGTTTTAATTCTGCAAAACATTTCAAACTTCATTTAATAACCTATTGGCTTTATCACTTCTAAATTCTTCAGAGTTTTCTCAGAATGTTTTAACTTTAATATTTCAAATGATCTCATCTGCCTGGAGAAAAGCAGCAGCCTCTAAGGTAACCAGACCTAATGCATTTATGAATGGGTAGATTAATTTCAACACATTAGGTTGCACTTGGGAACTACCTTCAAACTGGGTACAACATATAGCATGCAGGAAATGTTTTCAAGTTTTTGGACTCTAGTAGTTTCTACTAGCTCTATGGAGGAGGCATTCTATTGCAGCTGAGGTTCCACTATGGAAAGGTCCACAGAGCAAGAAACAAGTTACCAGCCTTACATAATAAAAATCAGACACTGCCATTGCTTTCTGTGTGACATACAAGACCAGATGGAAATCTTAGTAGTTGCACACTAGACAAAGTCTTCCAATAGATGAATGAGTTACACTGCTGTTTGTTCACTTGATGTCCATTCTTTTTAAGGTTATATTTCAGTCATCTCATTCCTCCAATCTCAGCAAAACACTGTCAATCAAGCATAAACAAGGCTAAATAAAATGAAGAAACTAACACTGTCTACAAACTGCAGATATTCCAATATGTATCCATTTGCTTTCTTCTGCAATATACTTGCACAAGTACCAGATAGTTGAAGTAACAAAAATTTATCTGGTTGGAAATTTCCTGCCTTTTTGTTGTTGCTTTTAAGGACACATACAGTTTAACCAAAAATTGAATTATTCATAAGATAATTGTATTTAGCAATTTTCTTTCTCGACAGTTGAATCATCTAGAATTGAAATATTACTGTATATTAAATGGAAGTATTTCCATTCAAGCTAGTTTGATACCAAATCTAAAGTATTCTGGAGTTTATAATACAATGCTGTGTGGCTCGTCTTCCTCTTCTACATCTGTAGTCAGCTGTGTAGCAATGAAGACAGAATCCATAGGCTCAGAATAGAAAATGAAGGTATAAGACACCATAACTAAAACTCCCATGAAACACTGACAGTTCAGACAGAGAAACCTCTAATATAATCTCAAACTTGACCTTCTGCCTTGTTTATCAACATTTCTCAAAATCCATTCAATTCCACAAAATCTGAGCTTAGTCTTACTTTTTTTTTTTCATCTGATGCATGATGAAAACAAACACCAAAAATACAGATTTATGATGGCATTACCATTCCACTTTTCATATCAGTGTTAGTGTAGATCTCTCTCTGGTCAGCTCTTCTCATGTATCTTTTCAGAATGAAAGGAATAGAGCATCATTTTGTCTATTCCTGGCATATTTTACAAAACATTATCAGTAACGCTTCATGGCTAATAGTATCAAAGGCAGCTGCAAGACCTAAACAAATCAGTTTGAGGACTTAACTCACTACCACTGCCAAGAGAAGATAAGCAGGCAATAAACCATTGCAGTTCTCCTGTCATATGTGCTGATTAAGGTTAAGGATTCTAGGTATCAGCAGAGGCTGGGATAATTACATCTATGCCCAGAGATTAGTTTTTTCTAAACAGTCCCCCTAGAGAGGGGTTGGGATCTTAATTTACTAACAGGAGGCTTCAAAAAGGCTGCCTGTTTCTGTTGGAACCCAAGGAAAACTTGAGGCATATTTCCAAGGTGTGAATCACAAACTGGGCAAGGAAAAACTGGCAAAAACACAAGCAGAGCACATCCTGCATTTGTCTTCACCAGATTTAGCCATGGTCAAGTAGCAAGGCGAAAGTGTCGCTCAATAATTTGGCTTAAGATCTGCTGAGATTTTTTACCGTAATCCTATACGAAAAATGCAGGAATTCCCTATGCTAGTAATAGCCAGTTGATTGGAAATTTCTGTATATTAATGTTGAATCTGGTTTTCTTACACAAGAAAAAGATGTGGTTTAATATTTAAAAATCTACTTGATTCATGTAACAGTACTATCAGTGGAGAGAGCTATTATATCTTATTCCTTCCCATTACCACCTGATAGGTGAATCTACTTTTGTACTATAGCATGAGGCACATGTTCCATCACTAAAATAGGCAAAGATGATCATCACAGTTTTTTCATGACCAAAGAATATTGTCTGTCCTTTGTATATCCATAATCTTTCAATAGACAAATTCAGCTTGATCACATACAGGTTTTAATCCACAGAATACTCCCAGTGTACTCATTAATACTATGAAATCCTGCAGTGTGTCCTAAAGCTTGCCACTACAGAAAGAACGGGGTAGCATAAACATTCAGTCTACATAATTCCATGGCCACTGACATAAAGTATAGACATTAAAGTATATGACATGCTCATCATACTAATTATTTTCTTTTTCCAAGTTCATTCTGAGGTCTATATTTTTTTAAGAACTTTTGCTAGATCCACTTTTAGCCTTGGTTGTCAACAGAGTTACTTACACTCCTCTATTTTTGGGTAAAATAGTATCTGTCTGTGTTTATTACCATACTGAACATCATTAACTGAATTATTCTGAAGGCTTGACATTCCTGATTCTCTTTGTTTCCTAGGGAACAAGCAAGACAACAAATTTAATTACACTGCCTAGAATGGAAAGGCAAAGTTGTTCAAATTCTTTAAGTGTATGGAGATAGATCATCAAAATGTTTCTGTTTAGGGCATTTCTCAAAATGAACCCTTTTACATTTTAAGTAGGTTATTTCTATATATAAACTTGCTTCAAAATTGTTAAGGATATTACTAACACAGGGTGTTTATTGTGTATATATGACAAATAATCAGTAGCCTGATTTTTATTTTCTTCTCTCTATGACTTGACTGTGAATATTGCAAGATCCTGTCCCGTATTTTACCTACCATTTTTCCCTAAAGAAAGAAGGTTTTAACCATATTATTATCCACTGTCCATGCTATTCTTGAAAAGTTCATGTGTTAAGGGAATATGTCAAATTTGCTCCACATACATGTTATTTACAATTTCTTTAGACACAGGAGGAAATATAGAGGAAAGGAAGGATTGGACTAAGGAGGTCTGTCCACAGAATCTTCATCTAATTCTGCAGCTTGAAGGTTTTCTGTGTGCCACCATTGTGAATGAACTGGAGACAGGCAAGTCCTTGTGGATCTGTGACTATATGTGTCTCTGGAATACACACATGTGCTTAAACAGAGAATGCACTGTGTGGAGTTTACATAGCTATGCAAATTCTCTTCACATCATAGATGTTTCCTTACCAGTTAGACTACTTCAGTGTAAGCTCAAACTATGTGAATAATTTATCTCCAAAATAGCTTTATGTGTCAATAATCTAAAGTAAAAAATAGGTTAAAACAAAAATTTGAGATTTAGATTTATTTTCATCTTCTCTCTCCAAGTTGTTTGGCCTTGAATAACTCCCTCAATACTCCTGGGTTTCCAGAGTGTTTTCCATAAATTGATGATGCTGCTAATGGCAATGTATGTTATCAGATTGAAAAGTTATATCAGGATTCTCTAGATTAAATTTGTTTGAATAAGTGGGAATATCACTAGAAAACTGAGAATTCTGAAGCTCACAGAACAGTAACTCAGAACTTCAAATGATTTCTCTCTGGATGATGACAAAGTAGGATTTGAAGACTGAAGATGCAATAATGAGGATACCCCTATGTTTGAAAAAATATGTGTGAATACTCTTATAAAATGAAATGGATTTCTATTTGTAGTTATCTACCTGAGGGGAAAAAAATAAATAGAACTTTTAGATATAAAATATATTACACATCTTTTATTATCGTCCTGTTCTTCTTACATAACCTGGAGATCTTAAGTAACTGTCATAAAAATACCTAGGGAAAATTTAAATATACATGAAATAATGGGATAAAATAGATGACCTTTTAAAAACCATTCCAGCACTGTTTTCTTTAAGCCTGTCTGGATTCCTGCTTCCAAATTTTCTAAAACTACATGAGGTCTTTATTTCTTAAACTCCTCATGTTGCCTTGCACCATGAAGTATTCTGTTTGATTGTGACCTGTGAAGAGTCATTTATATACTGACATTGTTATTTGCAGGTAAAATACTGCACCTATTTCTGGAAAATAATTGTGAAAAAACATATCTATGACTGGTCAGTAGAAAAAAATGAAATTGAGTAATAATTTGTTAGGACAGAAAATTCAAGTGGATGTTCACAAACACTGATGTGCAGCATTTATCCAAGGTTTTATTTTAAAATGATGTTGCTTGCCTGCTTGTGAATGTTGGTATTCACACATCTTCTTAAGCTGTCATAACATTTATCTTCTTAACAAATCAAAAAGGCTAGCAAAAATTTGGTATCAAATATTCTAGCCTCTGATCTTAGCACCTGAAAAAGAATATCAATCAGCATAATCTATATTTCATGAAAACCTGTGTTATATAACCACAGCCTTAACCCACAATAGCAAGGCTTTAAGCCATTCTTGCATTAACATATAGCACAGCAATAATTTTCTTTTACTGAGAAAAAGCTAGGATTTTAGCTGATGGTGAAGGGAACTCTAACAAACCCTGTTTCCAGAATGTCATTTGCATCATTGCTGACATAACTGATTATGCTTTTACAAAGCAGGTGAGTAAATGTTCCATTGCCAATGTAGTCCATGCCCCATGACAAACAGAGGAGTGGGTGGAAAAATCAATTTTTGCAAAATGGAAGAAGAGAAAACTACTGAGGAATAAAATGCTGTGTTCCTTTTTCACTGAAAGATTACGAAAGACAGAACGAAAAGCAGAAATGAGAGAAAGCTTTCAGTGTTGGCCGTGTGGTTTGACTAACAAGAATCAATTCTATAAGCAAACATTTCTTGTTGTATCTTAATCTTGCAGCAAAGTTATAGACATATGTATAAATCATATTTTTAACCAAAAGTGATAATTATGTACATATATGCATATGATTTACATAGAATGAATCATTCAAAATTAATGTCTTGCACTGATTTATGTGAAAAATGACTGACCTGTAAGCTCAGGATGACTGACCCTGAAGTCTTGACAATCTGGAATCATACACCTGCACCATCAACTACTGGTCACCATGACATCATTTCTGAGCTGTCTTTAGTGCTACGTCATGGCAATATTTTAAATATCAGAGTCTAAAAGAAATTGCCATGTTCCATTAGTTCCTTTTCCTCTCTACAAGCAGACGGGTTTCTCTTCAGATTTTCATCTTCTACAGGCAACGAGAAAGCCATTCCTGCAGCACTGTACCCTCATGCTTTCCGTGTGGCAGGTATAGAGGTAAGATTGCAGAAATGAAACCTGGTCTCTGAATTCTGTGCCAGATCTACTCATTCTTGAGTTCAGATAGAGGGTATATTTGTATGGAATGTTGCAACTGTCCCCAGCTAAGGAACTTCTGTAACTATAATAGGTATCTACCAAAGACTGTCTGAGAAAGAGAAGACCCAAGATCTAGTAAAAAGAAGCCTCTCTACAGGTGATAGTTTTGTTTTTTGTGGGCACTCTGTGTTTTTCTATAGTATTTTGAGGGCTTTTCATTTTCTGACTAATGCAATTATTAAAGTGCAGTGTTGCTAAGGCAGCCTCCTAGAATGTTCCTTCCCTGAGGTCCACAGAAAATCCCAAGGAGCAAAGAAAGCAGTTAATTCCTATCCAGCATGCACTCAAAGTTTCATTTTTTCTAGAATCTAATTTCTTTTCTCACATCTTTGAGCTCATTTACTTGCAATGAAAAATAAGAAAAAAAAATCCTCTTTAACATTCAGGAATAGGTCTCACATACTATCATGTCCCTGAATGTTCTCTATTGTAAAAATCATACATCTCCTCTGACCTTGTTGTCTTTATTTTGTTACATAAATTATTCAGTTTTGATATGTCCTATAGGTCAGACACTGAACAAAAACCATTCCAGAAACTTGAAAAACAACAAGGAAGTTCGCTTTTTATCTTATATCTATTCAAATACAGGTTACTGCAGAAGTTGATTAAATACACAATTCCCAAATAAAGTATGCACTTTGGAATGAATTAAATCTGTGCTAAAGCTAGAATACTCTAGGGGTTTGCAACTGGAAGAAGGAAAATTAGCTCGAAATGGATATTCCCTGTTTGCACGTGAAAAAATAATTAGAATTATCATTAGCAAACCAGCTCAAAGGACACTACCTAAGTTAGGTAATCTCATATAGTTTCTCATATGTATATGCCCGTCAAAAAGATTTTATTTTTGCTTTTTTATCACATGTCTTTTTTATTTAATCAATCCAAGCAATGTAGCTCATTCAATATGCAACATTTTTGGATTACCTGTTTTAAATGAAGCACAGTGGAAAACAGATTTTTCTTGAACTACCAAGAGACTGCAATACATAGAACTTCATTTTAGTGACTTCGCAGATGTCTTTTATCTATCTTGCCTCTACTTGTGTTCCTTTAGGTGGTGCTCAGGAGAAGAGAAAACATCCATTCAGGAAAACAAAAAAATCAGGTTTTATCTTCACGTTAGTTTTAACATGCCCATTAAATTCTATGGTACACTAAATGCATTGAGGGTTTGAAAATAATAGCTCGTAGCCCCAGTGAAGGTAGTGCACGAGGCAGTATAGCCACTGCAGATTTGCTGGTTTTAATTAGCTTTGCTATCTGTTTTTATCTCTGTTTTGTCACCTGACACTTCTCAAGCTGTCATCACCCCTAGTGTCTTTAGTACCATACTTTTCTTAGGGCAGGCTTGTAAATGATGCATAACCCTACCAGGCCTATTAACAGACCTTTCCTAGACAAATCCCTCCTTTCCCCACCCCGCTCCAATTAGGCAATTTCTCACCTATATTCTTTATGCCTCTACTGTAAAAAAAATATTAACAAGCATGTTGTATATCAAGTATGCTGATTTGCACAAATTCTACAAAATACTAGTTCCTTGGATGTTGTTGTAGACAGCACCCTATTTGTAATGAAAAAAAACATTACTCCAAACTCACAATCTTGTATTTTATCAATCTTGTATTCTATTCTACTCTTCTAATACTCTGTTATCATCATATTCTTGATAAGAATGCAACTCTTAGCTTTGCTGCTATCACTGATTCAATTCAGGTAAAAGACATAGAGTATAAATTACAAAGTTACTGGTCCCATGAAAATATAAACAAAGTAATAAAAACATACAACAGGTATCCTCTTTCTTCATATTGTTCTTTTTTCTGTCTATCACTTGAATTTCCATCCTGTAGATGTTTGAGGGTGTCTTCCCCCCACCCCGCCACCTACTCTATCGCTCTTGTCTACTGAAAGGAAAGAGCCAATGAGGAAGGGAAGATTTAATTTTTATTTATGCATATTTACAATTATATTTCTGGCAAAATCTGTAAATGGTAAATTCAGAAATTAGACAGAATTGACCATGGGA